>NC_045683.1:19172321-19475351 GCF_003331165.1 Xiphophorus hellerii | reverse complement strand
TAAATAACTTCCTATGAAAATCATCACTAGTCTAGTAAGGCCACCTTTTGACAAATGCAGAAAATATCCAGTAATAGGGTGATCTGTAGTTTTATAGTTTATGGTTGAAGGTATTAAGACACAATTAGTAATGTACTGTATATCTACCTGAACACCTTAAAGGCCCTTTTTGGTATGAACTGTATGTATAAGCCAGCATGGCACCAATGGCCTCTGTGAAGTGTGCAAGGATAACAGAACTGCCTTTCTGGCCAGAGCAACACTTAGAAAATTTACAGGGATTACTTGGATTTTTTTGAAGAGAGGTTATTTGAAATTATTGGACAGAAATTTCTTATACTCTAACAATAAATCCTGGAGGTGGAAAGCTCACAGTTGGTCCGATATATCCCTTGTTTTAGCTGATATTAGCAATGTGAGACAAATCAAACTGAAAATGTGGGCTACAATGTTATTATAGTCAATTTTAACTCCACACATACACAAGAATTATGTTTCTTAGGTGGACCAAACTTTTGCATTTTGCAACAGGCTTGCAATAGTTTTACTGGTGATACGTTGCTGAGTTGTAAGACATAATGAAGGAACTTTTACAATCTCTGAACAGAATTACTTTTTATTCTGAGGTGTATATGAAAATGTAAACTAATAAGTAATATACAATATTTTTGTCTTATATGATAAACATAAATGTAAGTTGTCCAGATCTGAACCAGTATGCTCTTCCATCTACATTTTGCTCCTACAGACACTAATGAGTATGAGTCAGACATCAGATACCTGGATGTTTATCTAAACAACCCCTGTTCATGTCTTAGACTTATTACTGCACAGTGACAGAAGCTGAACCAATTTTTCTAACCCTTCTTTTCTTCCCTCTTTATACAGGTCCTGTTTAGTTTTCTCATGCAGGAAATGAGTTTTGACATAATGGATTTTTTTTTTTTGCTTTGGCATTACAAAAACACCGACAGCACTGGCACAGTGCGTAGCAGAGGTTGTTAAGGCTTTCCTGGCTTTGTTTATCCACAGGCAAACCAGCCTTACTTTAATTTACAAATGGTTGTAGGCAATTTACACACAGTATTCAATTTTTACATTTAATTTATAACAAACTAAAATTTTGTCATTTTTGGAAATGATGCATTTTGACACAATAATTTAGAGGATTATCCATGTAAATTCTGCTAACTGTAAATCTTGAATCTAAATTCACATAAAGAGAAATAAAAGTATTACAACTACATAAACTCATAATGAATATTTGAAGGTATATGAATACTCTTTGAAAGGCTCTATACATGTCCTAGGACAAAGTTTTCATAGTATAAATTTATCAGTAAAAAAAAAAAAAACGACCAAAACACGGCAGTGTTTATTAATCCTGCCTTTATAGGTCTGTATCTTTTGAATTCAAGTCAATACTGTAAGTGTGATAATTCAGATTTAGCGTGTCAGATTCTCTGCCTTCTGAGATAGGCAACAGCACTGGGAATTACATGGCTGTACTTTTTATTTAATAATGAAACAGACAAGAGAAAAGTTTAATCAGCCTAAGCATTACTGGGGATACAGTGCAGCCGTCTTTGCATAGTAGACAAAGAATAAAAAGAATCACTTTTTATTGCTATCTAACTGCAATTAGTTTAACCCTTTTATCTCTCACCATTTGTAACGCTATTTGGGCCATTTCACAGAGCCTGGAAATTTGGGCAGTAACAGTGAAATTGATACAGTGCAGGAGATACCATCAGCCTAGAGGGAAGGGTCGGATGTGTAGTGGGTAGACGGGGGGCCCTGCTTATTTCACAGTCTGTCCTTATGGCTTAAATCCAGCTAGCAAGTAGCAATGAAGGACTTTCTGTTCACTAAGTCATTTTTATCTTTTGATTTTACATTTTACTCAATTAAAACTTAATGTATAAAATATCAATCATCAAAAAGATTATCAAAGTCAGGTTAAATTAAAAACATATTTTCTCACGATGAAAAATTGGCATAGACATGTTCGTAAAAAGGGGTCATTTCCCACTTGCACCACTTCAGCCATACATTTGTGTCTGTGCTGTAAAACACTCACTGCTCTTGCTCAAGAGATTCCGAATCTGAAATATTCTCTCCCCAAATAATAATATGACTAAGACATCTCATTAGCATGCAGTGCAGGGAAGAAGTCTTTAATGAAGGTATCAGAAGAATCTTATTGTCTGGGGATTAACACTTTCTTTTTCTTAAAAGCCATTATTCAACATTGACTAATGAACGTATTGTATTTATTTGTGTTATTTTTGGTATTCTCTTCATGTTAATTGGCTGTTCTCATATTTCTGCTTTTTATTTATTTATTAATGTCTGTTTTCTTTCTTTCTTTTTTTTTTCAAAATAGGGCGTTGCAATTACTTCAGCTTTTGCCGTGGAATTGGAGGTTACAAACATTTGTTTATTTCAGCCCAACTTTAAACTTGAGACTGACAGATGCAGGAGACAGAAGCATAGCTGGTTTAGTTAGTACTTATTTTGCATTTTTATGCCCTTACAAAACACTGTGTTAAACAGATGTATATTTAGACATATCAGAAAGCGTAAGGTATAGATACATGTAAATAATGGTTTGCATGTGCGTATTGCGTGTAATATGTTTTGGGGGAACTCACATACATTTGTAGCACTTTTACCCTGATTTACAGTAAATAATTAAAGGTAGAGACAGAATCAGGTTTCACTGAAATTAATTTAAAAGATTACTACATACATACGTGGTGCACCAGCTACTTAGAATTACTCACTTTCCTCTTGTTGATTAATGTCTTGTTGATCCATGGCCGCGTAAAATGCTGCTCTGTGATTGGTTGCGTTGGTCTTATAAAAATTGGAACCATCAGTTTAATAGCAAAACTATTACAAATATGCTGCCCTGCAAAAGGATAAAACAAGAGGAACAACAGAAACGGCAAGAATTTTTTAGATCATCTTCCATGTTTCGATTTGTACATGAACCAAGTTAATTGTTCAACTGGCCAAAAAGAAGCTCTCTGCAACAACTAAAAGTTTGAATATCTGTATTAATTAACCCAAAAGTTTTGTGTAAGTTTTAAAAATCAAAGACTTAGTTTGTCTTGTTTTTATTTTATTTTATTTATTTTTAATCAATTTTAGAAACAGGAGGTAGAGGCAAGATGCTAACTCTGCCCTGGCAAAATATGTCCGGTTTAAATTTCCCTAACAGAGACCTCCGCTGTTCAAACTAAAGGTGTGAGATTGTATGTTGGATAGTTTTACACGTATGACAAGATTTTCAGTCCTTTCACCGAGTGAAGAGAACGTGTCTAGAACACTGGCAGAGAAATCGAGCGAGGCACGGTGCCACATGGCCAAAGACTGTGAGACCACTGTTGGCAGCCTCAGAGGGGATGGCTGTCTTCCAATCTTCAACTAGGGCTTAGTGGATGAATAGATCTTAGAGCAGTTTGAATTAGAAAATGTAAATTTAAAATGAGGAAATTGATATTTAAAACTGTCCTTAATTTTTAGACGTGGTGGTTTGATTTTATATTGCGTCATATAAAATCCAAATCAACAAATCGTATCACAGTTGTCCAAGGTTCAGTGGTCCACTGCATATTTGAATTAATAAAATTTAAATGCAGGTGTTTCCTGGCAATGATCACTAACGATCACAAAGACAGAGATGAAAAAAGAGTAAATGATATGTGCTGAAAATGAAATAAGCTAAATATTATTTAATTTTGTTTATTAAACAAAATAAATGCTAAATAATTTAATTACTTAACAAAATTAAATATTTATTTAATTACTGCATGCCTGGAACACCACACAAGAGCTGCAGTTTTAGAAATTGCTTGGGGGGTTTTTAGCCATCGTAATTTGAACGCATGTCAAAGTTACTCAAATATTTACCTTTGCCTATTTTTCTAACTTCTTATACATCTGCTGTGTAGACAAAACCAGTTTCCGACATATACTGCTTGATATATGGGACCTTGATCTGTGTTATTCAGTGGTCATAATTTTATGCCTGATTTGTGCATATATTTTTGTCTCTGTGTGACCATGAGAATCCTCGTTACAGGATTCTAAGCATGCAGCCAGAAATAGCCAAACAAGAAATGATTAAGTAATGTTATTCATAACAAAAAAAAATAATTAAAAAAAATAAAAAGCTGGGGGTGGATACATGTTTAGGATGGTCATTCTCTTTTCCTTCCTAAATATTAAGGTTTTTTGTTTGGGAAAGTCCCTGACTCTTTGTGACTAAGGAAGATTGAGTACATACTGATTTATTCTTGTCTGAGGTCAGACGTAAAAGACCTCAAAAACTTCCTGCTTTGTAAGAGAACTGGGAAAAAAAGTTGTTGCTTCAACAGACTCTGGTGTGAATATCGACAAAGGCCAACCTGCTAACAAAAAGGCTAATATATGGGGATTAATATTGTTCTATTTGTGGGTAGCGTGTTTTGAATTGTATACGTATGTATGCTTTTGTGTGAGCAGCCAACCAAGCTCTAATGGCTTTGTGTGTGAGATAGAATTGACTGTACGGCTCTGACAGTGAAAAGAGGATAACAGGGAGATGAGGAGCACAGAGGAAAAAGAAACAGAGAGAGAGGGAAAGAAGGAGAGGCACTCAGACACTCATTAGGCTCCAGACGCTATCTGGAGTGTGTCAATAGAGTCATGTTAGTGGGGTGTTAAAGCATTGACCAAGATACAGTGAGAGAGGTGGGGAAAGACGAAGAGAGAGAGAGAGGGGCAGAACGGGAAGGATAAAGCAAGCGCTCCCCCACCATCGCAGCACCTGTCACACCTTGAGATAATCATCCATCATGTCTTGCCAGTGACTGGAGAGTGTGTGGTCCTTTTTAATGGTTGCCATTGACACGATTCGTCTTCCCCGCCACCCACAGCCTGTCACCAAATTGCTACTGTTGCAGCGGGGATACATTTTATTGCACCTGTGCTAAGATGAGATGTGTGCATTTCTGGCTCTGAGAAAGGTTCGCCAAAGAAAGTGTGATTTCTGTGCGTTGATAGAAGGTAAGGAAAGTGGCAATTTCTATTGTCAAAACCCAGGAAACTTGGGCATTCCTCAACAGATCAACTCGGAGCGTGACAGAAAAGAAGAACCTGAAGTTTTAGTGACGCTGCGGAATGAAGCTGAAACATAAGCACTTGATTTGATAAGTGCATTCATTGGCCACTTTATTAGGTAAAGCTTACTACTACCATATTGCCCCACCCCCAATGTCTTCAGAACTGCCTTAAGTCCTCATGGCATGAATTCCACAAGATTTTAGTCCATATTGTGATGATTGCATCTCTTGCACATTTGTAGGCTAGCCATTCATGATGGAAATCTGCTGTTCCATCGCATCCAAAACCAGAGCTCTTGGATTGATATCCAAAAACTGTGGAGGCCACTGGAGTCCAGATAGTTCTTGTGATGTTCAAGGAATCAGTTTGAGATAATTTAAGTTATATGACATGGTGCATTACCCTGCTAGAAGTTACCAATAGGAGATGGTTACAATGTGGTCAGAGAGTTGGGCATGGTTGGCAACAAAAGTAGTTTTAGCTGTCGCACCTAAATGATGCTCACTTGGTACTTAGTCATCCAAAGTGTGGTAATAAAATATTGTCATTTTATTTCGTTACAGAGTTAGCGTCTAATATTGTTTATGCCAATTTTTTTGTCCTACCATCCAACTATTCCAGATGAAGTGAAGATTTATCAGAACAAGGAACATTTTTGAAATGAAAGATGGATGAACCTGTCTAAATCGCAGGCTCACTTTCCTGCTTTTAGCAAACAGAAGTGTGTATTCAGAACCTTTATTTGTATACCCTGTATGTGTTGTGGTGTTATCCTTCTATCAACTCAAACTAGGCTTCCCATTTTCCTCTTATTTCTGATATCAACAAGGTATTTGCATACACACAACAACCATTCAGTGGATCTTTTTCAAACAATTATGCCTAGATCTGAAAAAGGGTTGTGCATGAAATTCAGACGAATTTCAGTAGATCAGCAATTTTTACAATACTCAGATGAGCCCATCTGACACCAGCAGTCGTGTAATGTTCAGTCACTTAACTCCACTCTATTCCCCACTCTGGCTCATTTTGGACTTCAGTAAGTAATCGAAATGCCTTGACTTGATTCCATATCATTGACAGATTTGTTTTTTGTTTTAGCAACCATCTGTGCAGGTGTCTCTAATAAAGGGCTTGGTGAATGTATTCCGCACTTTAACCAAGTTTTCATATGTTTTACAACAAAAGCGATCTTCTGAGCTGGAAGCTAGAAGTCTGAACAAAAGAAGTATACTATACATAGAAGTTGTAAATGTGGTAATCTGTGGTATGAATGTGGAGATATGTGCCTCACCAGGATCTTGCCAGGTCTGGCCCCAAGGAAATTGCGGTGAGGTGAGCTCAGACACTGGAAAAGGCGTTAATAGTGGATCTAACATGACTAGATGTCCCATGGTGCAGCTAGGCACGCGAACGGAAGAGGCCTAGCTAATAGGAGAACTTCAGTGGGAGGGTGGCACACACCCAGGGCCTCTGGCGGCCCTTCAATAGAGGACCGCAGAGATGCCTGCCTGCTGTGGTTTCTGGGTTTTAGATGATTCTAGTTTCAGGTGACATGCCTCATGCTCTATTAGCAGACTCTTCCGACCACAGTTTTCTTTGGCAGCCGCACAGGTCGAGACTACAGCAGCTCTGAGCAGAACCAGTTTTCCACACGGCATCTTTCTGCTCTTCAATCATTTGCACACACACACACGCACGCACATAAATAAACATATGCAGACACACATTTGCATGACCAAATCTATATATTTTTTATATATTTACACATTCAGACACATAGTCAAACATGATCATGTACAGATACTGACAGACAAGCCCTGCCGTTGGGCTCACCAGTAAATAGAGTACTGTTGATGTACATACTAGGAGCCCAGTGCACATGCACACTCATACACATCCATATATTTTGTCTGAAGCAATAGTGTAGACATGGTAGCAGTGAAGGATTGAGGCTCCAGTGGTGTTTGTTAAGTACAGCGCTGTGTCCAAACATCCTGCTCATTCCTATGAAGTGGTCGCACACTGGTCCTCTCTCTTTGCCAGTTTTCAGCACGTTGGCATACAGTCTGGGTGGCATGGGGCCTCAAGTCTGAGTCAAAGGTCTGTCTCCGTGGCTCATGCTAGTCTTCCTTTTTTCTCTGTTTACCTTCTGTGATCGTCTTGCTGTCAGTCCTGAACTGAGAGCAGATGGCAGGAAATGTGTTCTCTTTCAGTGGATCCTGTGAGTTGATAACACAGCTATGTAACAAATGTGTCATCTTCCTCAATTTGAATGGAAATCTACTTCCCCTAGTGTAAGAATGCTGACTTTTGTCTTTTGTCGATATGACAAGTGTATTATGAGACCGTGTTTTTATGCACAAAAGCATGCTTTGTGCTGTTGAAATTATAATTCCCGTAGTTAGAGTTCAGCAATAATTCCAAGAGATTTCCACTAGCGATATCTCAATCATCATCTCAGTTGGATATTGGCATCCTCTGAAAAACTGCATTGTCCTACGTCATTTAAACTGTGCTCAATCCAAAATTTGGAGATACTTTTACATGAATTTAGGTTTTAACAAAGGAAAATTATCAATTACTTAAATGACGAGGACTGAAATCTGTGCAGCATGTACTTCTTGCTGCATGGAGAATGTTTTAAGCTTTCACAGCCTGGTTTACACATTATATTAAAGCAGCCATGGAAATCTGTTGTTATTTTTAGTGACAGAAACAATAAAGAAGAAATATTTACTTACATCCTAAGTAAAATATTTAGAGAAGAGGCTAGCAAGCCAGATTTTTCACATACTGCATGTTTTTCACATACTGTTTTGTCAGTGAAGATGCATGCAGCTAGCAGTTGTAACAAACGGGGAGCACTGGTTACACATCTTACCTTGATTATTTAGGGTCCATTTCCACTGATCACCTCTGATCATTGTGCCACCAGTAAACCCTCCTCCAGGCTCATACATACAGCTGACAGGCCAACATGGCCTCTGCACATTTTGACCATCTTTGTTATTCTTCCTTTAGCTTCATCCTCTGCTTTGATTGACAATATGTCTCTAATTTGAGCTTGGATTGTTGATGATTGAGGTTGATTACCTTTAGAGCAGGGGTGGGCACTCCTGGTCCTCGAGGGCCGGTGTCCTGCAACTTTTAGATGCATCTCTACTTCAACACACCTGAGTCAAATAATGAGGTCGTTAGCAGGACTCTGGAGAACTTGACTGCACGTAGGAGGTGATTCAGCTGTTGGATTCAGGTGTGTTGAACCAGGGAGACATCTAAGAGTTGCAGGACACCGGCCCTCGAGGACCAGGATTGCCCACCCCTGCTTTAGAGCCTAGTCTACTGACTCAATATTACAAGTAAGGGCCGGGGTGCCCTGAAAAGTCCAGATGAACTCCATATTAGACAGACGGATGCATAGATTTAAGATGACGAAGATTTAAGATCAACTTTTTACTGTCCTATGAGCTTTTTACATGTTTCATATTTATGAATGACAACCTCGTCACTCGGTCATGAGCCCTTCCTTTTTCTTTATTACAATGATTGGAGCAGCTTTAAACTGCACAAAACATGGGCAGATCCTCAACACTGCCTGTCCACCATCTCTGGACCACTGTGTGTGACCTCACAGTACTTCTATGTGAGGTCATGTGAAAGCATGCTATTGAATTTTCTGGGTTTTATAGCACATTTAACATTTTATAGCACAATAAAGTAATTATGTTTCCTTCAGTTGTTAAAAAATGTGTATATATATCAAACATGACTTAAAAGTTGACTTCATAATCTGACATTGTCCTAAGAATCTTCTACACTTTCCAACACTGTCTTTAGTGCATCATTGTAATGCTTTTCATTGTGCTGTGAGCAACCATTCTTTGAATGAGTGGAGTGAATAGTAGTTCGTTTAATAAGCTCAGCAGACTTGCAGTTCCACCAAGTGTTTGCTAAATTGCTGTTGCAACTAGTCTGGTGGAGCTGAGAGGGGAATGTGCTGCTCTAAGGAGGAGCTTTGTGGAAATAGGCGTCCCTTTGTGGGACCAAGCATTTAGGCACCCCTGAATGCCTCTCCTGGGAGATTGAAGGATTACTCAAACATGTATGAATTAATCAAAACAACACTTCAGTTATGTTTTTGATGAGCGAATAACATAACGTGATATAAATATAGTAAGAGTTGACTTAACCCCCTTTAAGTTTGAACTTTTTAAGTGCCATTCCACCACATGCATGAAAACGATTGCCAGCGTAGCTCTGGATGCATGTTTGGAGTCGTTCTTCTGAAAGGTGAACCTTTACCCGAGTCTTAATTCTTTTGTGGTTTCTAACAGGTTTCTTGGCAAGATTGCCCTGCATTTATCTCCATTAATCTTCCCATTAACTCGGATTGGCTTTCATATCCCTACTATAGAAAGGCATAACCACAGCAATGTACTTTTGGTTTTGCACCACAGATAGTATTTTGCGTAAGAGAGAAAAGTTTCATTGAACTCTCATCAGACCAAAGAAATTTCTTTTACATGTGTCCATGATTTGGTTAGTAGTGAACATCAAATGCAACCTTTTATTGCTTTCTATTAACAACTGCTTTTCTACATGGAGGCCAGGCTTGTGGAGTTCACAACTTAGCTGTTCTCTTGACAGATTATCCCACCTTTATTTTGGATCACTGCTGGTCCTCCAGAGTTACATGGACGTGTTGACAGCTTCAGTGATTAAATGTCTCCTTGCCATTGGTATTGGTGGACTGAGCTGTGCTTTTTATGACATTCAAAATTTTGGAAATTGTTGTGTTTGTTTATAAAATGTGACAGTAATAAAACACACAAAAGTTTCTGATTATAATATGACAGAAGTGAAAAGATTTAAGGGCTATAAATACGTCTGCAAGACACTTTTTTTGGTGCATTGTCCTGATTCTTTAGGCACTAAAAATCTCGACCACCTACACATATGCTGCCAGATCCTTTAACATTCCTTGAACACATGTGTTAAATGCATGGCAGTCCCTTTTAAAGCCATTTAAAATGGATTGTGGCATGCTGTAAATTAAAAAAGATTCATGTCTAAAGCTGAAAAGAGAGCGGCACCGGGGTAGGTTTCTTGATTTAAAGAGAGATCATTTTGACAACGATGCGTGTGTTCCTGGTTCAGTGCTCTGATATGCAGCTGTTTATGTTGAGCTGTATATTTGCTGTATAATCCGCATGGAATCAGATTTTCAACAGAGGATATTTTCATCGAGGATGATCTGATTTTAATGAAAGCTTCTGTCACTCACAGGACAAACCTGCGTAATGTTTTCTATGTTATACACTGTGTCATGAGGGGGAAATGATAGGCAAACAAGCAATTTTCAGGTAAGACCAAGCACTAACATGAAGCAAACACACAGATGCACACAAACACACTGGTGAACCTGTGTTAATAAGGACTTTGGCTTAGTATTTCATTGACCCACTGTAGTATTGGAATTGTTTTAAGGTGGTACTATACATAACTCTGTAGTTTTACAACTTTGCTTTAGGTCATTGTTCAAACTTTACCAAACAAAATCATAGGCAAATATTTTTGTTTTTGGGTTTGTAGCTGTAAGTACATTGTATCCAATCTCCAGAAAAGACTTAGAATTACAAAATCCTTGATGAGATGAAATAACTTATACCCCTCTTTGCTTTACGTGTTACATGCATCTAAGCTTTACATCAATTATCAAGTAAAAAAAGCATTAAAATTTAATTTATTGATTGTGCACCAAATAAATATTCTGTGACGCTTCAATCCTTTACCAAGTGAAAACAACTTAAATTCATTTGAATAGTTAAGCAAAAACAGCTTAACACAAAGCCTAGACAATTGACAAAATATAAACTTACATGTAGAATTGTGTTAAAGTGGATATATTAGGCTTTTAAATCCTTCCTTTTCACATGCAAATCATTCACATCTGGTCAATACAAAGTAGAACTGCAATGCTCTACAGACCCCTAGTTTACTCCTTTTCTGAGGTGTGTTTTAGAGCAACGATTCTTTTTTATTCTTTTTAATGCGAACAAGACATTTCATGCCCCGACCTCCTCCAGGTCACGTAGAGCTCCACTCCACCTCATTTGGCCATTTTTGTAATTTAATAGCAACGATAAAATTATCTACCAGCAGAGAAACTTTTTATTCCAAAGTTCATTAACAACAATGGAAGACTTGTCCATCCAAACTTACATATTGGAGCAAGAGTCTGACCCAGAGCAGGAAAATAAAGACAACGAACCTGCAGAACCATACCCTCAAATGAATGCATTGTAATGGTGTTATTAAGGTATTATGGTATTTACACCCTATCCATCCACACCAAATACCTTCAATATGGAATGTAACTACTGTGTGGATGCTTGTTAGATACCTTTTAAAAGGTTAATACTACCACAACATGACTGAAGTAAACAAACCCTTGATGTAATTAAGGAGTTAGCTAATGGGAACATCAAGAACATCACTGAATGCATTTCGATTATGTTTTCCCCATGACCAGTTTGATAAAGACATGAGCTTATTGAAGGCTGTAACTATAATGAGTAAAACAAAATGTTTTATTTGGGTTACCGGTCTGGGATTTGAGTCATAGTAACAGTTTTATTATATATGAAAACTGAAAGGGTGCTGGTGTGTAAGCTCCCCCCATTGCTACTCCTCACCATGACCCTACAAGAGTAAGTGGGTATTATGACTATCTTCATACTTCATGAAAATACTTAACTACAATGAAAAGCTAACAGATGAGTACATGTTTTATTTAACGGAGGTAGGAACGGTCGAAACGGTGCTTGACCTGTTTGGAACCCAAAGTTTCTAAATAGTGTACCTGCATTGCACATTAGTCCAAAATATGTAATTCACTCAACAAATCACTGACAAAATAACAAATTCTCCCAAAACTTGCTCACAAAAGGACTGTTATAGCTACAACCAAGCATGCTTCCTTTAAAAGAGGTTTGGCTCTGATATTCCAGGAGCAGCCCAACGAGCTGGCTCATGTGACCAACATTGACGATGGTATTTACATTCGGCTCATGGTGAGGTGTTTGCTGAGAGGGATAATTTGACAGTCAGATAAACAGACAGACAGACAGACGGATAAACAGAGTGTTGGCTCCGGACAGAGATCTCACTGTCAGTCTCACTGCCACACTGTTCCTCACTCATGCCCAACAGCCACGGGGCAATATTTGAGCAGACAGTCAGCAAGTCTTCCAAATATTGAACAACATGCTGTATCTGTTTTTTTTCCAAGCGGGTTTTGGACCAGCTCTCTCTGTTTGCTTCTTGATCGTCTTCTTGTGGCAGTAATACTGCCTGTGGGTAGCTTGAACAAGTCTCTCCTCATCCCTTCTTTCTCCTTGTCCTTTTTCTGTCCAGCTTTCTGCCTGTTAGATAACAAAGAATGTAATTTTAACTGTATTTTAATATAAAGGATCTTATACTACGAAATTAAAATTATTTGCTTTATATTTTTATTTAGTCATTATAACATAGTTCTGAAATCCATATAGCTTTCAAAATGTATGCATTTAATCTTTAATATGCTCCTTTTTAGAAATAGTTTTTAAGAAACTTTAATTAATGGCCATATATAAAAAAGTTCACAGTTATCTTTTTTACAGTATTTCAAGTCTCTGTTTTGTGTGGGCGCATAGTTTAACAATATCAGATGGTGTCAGTATGTCGTCTTTGTGTCTTTGCAGTGTTTGTGGATGTGTGTATCCACTGTGTGTTTAAGTATTTGTGTGAGGGGATGCACATGTGTGTTCAGCGTTCCATGCCTGCTGCATCCAGTGACGTTGTCACACCTCTCCCGGTGTCCTGCTGAGTTTCCCGCGGCATCCTGAGGTCCTGGACGCTGTCTCAGTATCGCCGCTAAGGATGGTGGGCGTCTGGCACAGATAACACTCTGATAACTTACTGATGGACAGCCGGGAAACTTTTTTCCTTTCTGCTCTTTTTTCTTACCATCCCCCTCTTAACACCACACAAAACCATATAGCATACATTTGCTTTTTTTTTTTTGTTTTGAATAAGCAAAAAGTTTTTTTCTAAGAGTATGCCAAAGGGAAAAAATACTGAAAGCAAACTGTATTTCTTTAGTTTTTCTTGTTTTTCTTTCAATTATCCGTCTTTCCTTTTCTCAATTATAACACAACTTCTAATGCGAGCGTATATCTTGAAACATAAGCTTTGAGTGGCTTTTTTTCTGCAAAAGTGTCATTGGCATTCTTTTATTCTTTCTTTGTGATGGCCTGTGGGGGAAAGGCTAATATGTTCTGTGTCAATTCGCAGCATGAAACTTTTAGATCTATATAAGGTTACTCATTGCAGAACTTATTTTCTAAGAGAAAAGAGAAATACATTATTTATGAACTAATTCCCAGGCCATTGCTAATTGTTTATTTTCTTCACAATTGCTTTGATGTAACCAGCTAGATACTTATAGAAGTCTGTCGAAAGATGATTTTTTTCCATTAGACTCCCTTAATATATAATTATTGTGTGTCATTGCACTAAAGTTAATTTTAGATCAGTGAGTTTTAGTAAATAAACTATAAACCCAAGTCCTGCACTAATATGTGCCATCATGCTTTCTTGTTTTTCCTAAAGCAACACTATTTAAAATCGTATTCATTGTATGGACATGTTAGTTCTTTGCAAATATATATTTTTTTCTTTTTTTAATCCAATAAAGAAAATGATCTGTTATTGAGCTGAGTAATGTTCACTGGCTGAATGTTTGTTGGTTGCTACTGTCTCCCACGCTGTGTCATCAGTAAGCACAGACTGGTTTCCAAAATGAAGGTATTCCCAGGGTTTAAAACTTAATACAGCACCACCTTTCACACTCTCCACATGATGCTGCACAGTACTGGTTAGCTAAAAGAAACCTGTTAGTGTTTTCCATTGCTGTTTTAGCTGATAAGTTGAAATTGCATAGTGTGGAAATGGTTGCTTCTCTGTTTTGGATCGAGTAGTTAGATCAAGTTTCAGATTTTTATTTGTCATGTTTGAGCTAATAGTTTGACACTAGAAAACTGTGATATTTTCCACGTTAATAAACTGAGAAGCCTAATATCTGTGGAAGCCCATTCCTTCCACTTGAAATGCAGGGTTTTTTTCTTAATCATTCAAAGCAAACATTTTTTAGCGTCATTTCACTCATCAATAAATCTTATTAGAGGCAGAAAGTTGAAGTCTCATCTACACTGAGTGAACATCCAATTCGATGCCAGTGAACTGTGTGTTTGCCAGGTTGTGGTATTTTCTACATATGGTCAGCCCCATCCCAGGCAGCTTCACCTGTCTAGACTTTGTGTTCCCAGCTGGCAGGCTGTAGGGAAACGGCCTCCTCACTGAGCCTTTACACAGAGTCATGTCGTTCAAATACCAGGGTGCCCAGTGGCGGGATCTGTAGCTCTGTTCTGGATATCAGCTTTCATAGGATCAAAGCACTGGCAGCGATATCCTCCCCCTCATCAGCCAAACAGCACCGCATATACCCAAGGGATATGATCAGCGGATGGGAGTGAAAAGAGGGAGTGAACGAGAGAAAGCGAGACAGATAGACATAGAATGGGGTTTGAGGGTGGTGAAGAAGGCTGGAGGAGAGGAGGGAGGGCGTAAGGAAAAAGGGAGATGTGAGCTAGGTTAGGGGCCTGCGGGGCTCAGGAAGATGGGAGTGGGTGAGCGAGGGTAGGAGGATGGAAAAGACGGTTGTTATGGATGTTTGAAGACAGCGGGGGGAAGTGCCGCTGATGGGAGAGTGAAGCAAGGATTGAAGGTGGGGGGCAGGGTACGAGATATCTGCGTGTAAACAAGACAGCTACAGTCTCCTCATCATGTAGGGCCTGAGTTTCTAGATGGAACCCTAACAGCTGAGTTTCCCCCAGCTTTGCAGCATCTGGGTAACACTCCTTAGCCCCCCATAACTCCGCTACCTTCACCACTCTTTTTTTGCCCATGAGTCTATTTACTCACCTGTTTGTTTGCCAAGAGCGACAGCGAACCACCCCTCCTCCACCAACAGTGCCAACCTAGACACCCTCTGCTCCAACTCCCCCAACATCCCCCCCTTCTTTCTATCCTCTCTATCATCTTCCTTAGAGATATATGGAGCGAGGTGCAACACTTTCCTCTTCCTGCTCTCCTCCCTCTCTCCAGGCGTTTTTTGATTTCTCCTCTCACCTCCTCTTTCTCTCTCCCCCTTTCATATCCCAGAGTGCCTCTTTCTTCTGTTCGTCTCTTCCGATCGCAAGTTCTCCTCAAGGTATCAGTGTGTGGTACAGAGTTGTGGTGGAGTCTTTTCTTAAAAGTGCTAGCTCATTAAGGAGTGCGAGTGTTTGGATATGCGTAGTTTGTATTTTTAGTGTGTTTGTTTGTGTCGCTGCGCCGCGGCTGTGTTCGTCGTGTGTGTGCCTGTGCATGCGTGTGGTATGTGTGCGCGGTGGGTGTAAAGCAGACGTAGGAACAGTGCTGAGTCTGATTCTTTCTGTTCCACCGCGGCGTTTGGGAAGCAGAAAACTTTATTCCTGTACAACAATAACATCTGTTTACAGTGTTGAACATGCAGAGCGGCTGGCGAGGTGAAACAACAAGATGTTTAAAAAGTCTTTCTGCATAATGTAAGCATGTGGCGGTACAGTCGATGGTGTTATTCAAACTTTGTTGTAAACCCACTTTCTTATTATAGGTGAAGGCATTAGTGAAAGTGCAGACTGACGTGCATATATGATGTGATGATCTTAGCAGCAAACGAAACGAGATGGTCTAATTATGACTAAAAATAATAACCAAACCATATCATCAACACTCTAAAAAGTTTTATGTGAAAATAGATTAGGCCAAAAAGCTGGTAAATTTTTATGGTAAACTATAAAAGCATGAGGATGTTCTTAAGCAGCTGTATTTATAGGATTTATTTACACATCTAACACATATCTAAAAAAAATGTTTAAGTTAAAAAATGTGTTACAAACAGCATAATTTTACTCCAAAGTAATGGTTCTGCAAAACAACTCAGTTTTTGGCTCACTTTTAAGTAGAAAATAAAATAAATAGAAGATTTAAAAAGGCCAAATTCTAGGATTCCTCTTCCTTAATCAGTATCACAAGCAAAAACTCATTGGTCAACTCATAAAGTTGTTTGTTAGCACTTCAAGTATTGCTGGACTCTTCGCCTTAGATTTTTGACCCTGTTCATGCTCCTTAGGCATCAGTGAAGTTGTTCCAGAAACATTTCTGATTTCAACATTTTTCCATTTACATTAACTAAACTGAAAAGTGAGAAGAGAAAATGTGATTAATATTTTTAGCTATGTTTTTGTGTCTTTCAGAAAAAAACAATAGGGAATGCAAAGTCGCTAAAAATGTTACATTTGGTTGGAAAACAGTAATTGCTCAGGACAAATTTGGAAATTGTACGTTAAAACTTTACACCAGACTTAAAATCCATGTGTTATTCAGCCCATTTTTGTGCTACATCGACTCCTGAAAACAGATTGTAGCACATACACATGGACAAACCTATGCTCTCAAGTAAACAAGCAAGCTTACCTGGTCCAACCGAGTTCCAGTTCCCTGTTCAGTTCCAGTATGATCATGTGCAATGATGGTGCATATGAGTCTATGTTTGTGTGATGCATAGTCTGGAGCATGAATATTTCAGCCTTAACCCAGTTCCCAGTGCTAGGGATGTCCTGTCTTTACCAAGTGAGACATGGTGTCATGTATTCCAGGTGGTTAACTGAGTCACAGTGTGCACTGCGACATTTCAAACCTCCCCCACTTAATTCACATGCAATCAGGATTGCACTGAGTGTAAACCAACACATGTGCATGCCTGCCCAATGATGGCTATTCAATGTAGTTAAAAATAGCTTGCGAGTGTCTTCTTCATATAATAAATTATGGAGATTGCTCATTTCAGTAATACTGTACAGCAGATTTCGGAAAACCAAGAGTCATGCTGGCTTTTATCATATTTTGATGTAACACAGCAATTTAATGTAGAATGACTTATCCAGCATGATATGTATGTGTTACATGACATGCATTAGTGTTTATGTACACATACAAACACACACACACACTACACAAACAAAGTAGAGCAGGATGCCTTAAGGTCAATCCTGTATGTGCCGAGTCTTCCTGGAAAGAGGAAGGCAGCGTAGCTGGCAGGCTTACTGCTTCAGATCGATAAAGGATTGCTTTTACTGCTGTTTGTGGATGCCTTCTCTCCACTGTGTTATTTTATCCTTCGCTGAGCTCTGTTCATTTGTTGTTCATTTGCTCTGCTGTGTTGGTTCAATAAATCTTATATCATCTTTGCTTTCCCCCCATTACAAACAGCCAGCTATCCTTTGCCAGGACCTCCACAGCCTGTCTGGTCCTCCTGAGCAGTTACTGCCTTCCCAGCATTATCCAGCAGGCCCATCTGTGAGTTGGAGGACGAGATCTGATTGAAGCACGGGATCTACAGTGCTAATCTAATGTACATATGAGCAAATATGCAGCAATGCTTTGAATGAGCATTAAGCCTCTTCAAAATGTGTGAATATAGATAATGAATAAATCGGTTCTCTTCAAAGAGCTTGGCCATGTGTTAGTTACTGTATGTTTCCTAGTACATTTTTGCTGTAAAATGTCTGCTGGACAAAGTTATTGCTAGTACTGTTTGCAAAGACAAATATTCACAATCTTTGAGAGAAAGTATACTATCTATTAATCTTTAGCTCTCACCACCTTTCCAACATTGGAGTGTAAAACAGTGAAAAAGATGTAAAATCTGAACTTTATTATTCAAAAAGAAGCTCTTGTTTTATTATAGCCTAGTTCTACAACCTCTCACAAGTGAGCATGTGGTGTCTCCAACCACTGCAGATGTCAGACCTAAAACAGTCTCTATCCTCTATAGTGTGAACACCAGTATCCCAAATATGATGTTGATGGGACATATGTCATGCTTGGTTTGCAAAGGACCCGGGCACAGAGATCTTTGTTGAATTGAATATTCATTAAAAAGGAAGAAAGAACAAATCTACTTATAGAGAAGACATTTGGTGGAGAGAGCATGTTACAGAGAAAAATCAAACATACAAGACTGAGGTGAGCAACAGAAGTATCCAACAAGGAATGACTGAAGGTAAGTAGCTTAAATACTGGGGAGCTTGACTACTGAACAAAAAACAGGTGGCTGATTAGAACAGGGTGCAGCTGGGAGGAGAGACAGATGGATTGAAGAGAGAGACAGAGAGGAAGAGAGAAAAATGGCAGGAGAGGAGCAAGGAAGTAAACAAATAATCTGAAATAAAAGTGAGGACTAACCTGAATTAATTGCACAATAAATAGAGGAGACTGATCTAGATCATTAGAAAACAACAAATACTTAAGACAGGGCACAAATAAAAAACATCAAAATGCAAATACATGTTTTATAAAGAAACTTATCAGCTGGTAGCAGAATTAACGGTACCACATTAATACCTATTAGCAAAGGTTTGAACTGTGGAATCGTAAAATATTTGAGAACCCCTATCACTGTTGGATCACTTACATTCATCACCTCTTTTGGAAATGTGATAATCAGTTTAATCACCTTTAATGCAGTAGGGTTACCATGTCCTACCTGCTCTGCAATAGCTAGCAATGATTGTGTGAGGAGATAGTGCAGCTTTCAGGACTAATCATGCAAGGAGCCATGTTGTAAGTCACCTGCTTCTAATAATGAAATTGTTCACAAGGTGAATTTTCAGTCTGAATCTTTTACTACTGGGGCCTTACAGAGCGTCCCTCCATGTGCCTATCTCCAGCAGTCAATGGGGAAGAGGCTGGGTACACCCTGGACACGTCACTTGTCCGTCATTGGGCAACGCAGAGACACATGGGCCAGCCAGTCAGTCAGTTGCCAAATGGTTGTTGAGGTTTTCCTTCTGAGCTACCTTCATTCAAAGCTGAGTTATAGACCTTTGCTGTTACCACTAGTTTCATTATTACTGAGAAAAGTTGTGTTTGCTGAAAAAGCAGGCAGTCACCTCCTGCCAGGGACAATAATTATGGACAATAAGCAGCTTATACACAATAAGTAGAAAAAAACACTAATTCCAAACATTTTACATGTCATCCTTCCCACCACCTAGAGTCCAGTAGCACTCATCCCACAAAAAAGTAAATGAGAAAAGCAGAGAAACTTTTCTGTCCAGAAGACCTGTTCAGCAAAGTGTGCCAGGTTTGCCAGGGAAGCTGTCACTGCTCTCACAGATCACAGCCCTGGTGCCACCAGACTTTGTTTGTGTTTTATTTCGTGCTTTCCTTGTCATGGCAACCTGCTCTGTTTTTTCTGCAGCTCACCATTCTTTTTTCGTTATGGTCTCCCTTTTCTCCACCTCATCACCTCTTTTTCACCGTGTAAAGTGATTCTCCTGGTGGGTGTTGGTCATTCAGAGATTTGTGGACTGGCAGATAGATCGTGTGCCTGGTTTCTCCCTGAACCCATGCTCACCCCCACAGACAGAAACCCAGCAGGCTGTTGCAGTTCAACATGGCAAAAGTCCAGGCACTTTTTATTGCAATGAAACTTACGTCTGGGTTTGCTAAGCCTACTGAAGGAAAGTGCTTTGCACTTTATCACAAGCAATAACGAAGCAGTAGTTGCTGGTTCATCTGTGCAAGTCATTTCTTGTAAAAATTTGGTGATATACCAACGAAAACAAAACAAATGACATTTTTTGCCGTGTTCCACCACAGTTGTGATGTTTCTGCAAGCTTGCGTAAAAGCATGACAACCGTCTCCTTGACATCAATATAAAAAAAAATAGTGTAATCTTTTTTTATGATAGTTTAACATTCATGGACAACTACGTTTTCTATGCATATGTGTGTACCTGTTTAGGTGTGTATTACAGGACAGGAGATCACCTTGACAATGGCCAGTCAGAGAGAGCCCTGGGCACTGAAATTGAGAAGGCAGGTTCATCTGCTTCCCAGAGGGTCGTTCTGTTCGGCAGAGCCATCCTCTGAGTCCCTTTAGACTCCCTCTCCTTCTGTCTTGCTTTCGTTCCTTTTCTGTTCCTCTCTCTGATTCTATCCAACTCAAGCATACACACACACTTATGCGCGATCACAGCCCTCCAGCTGGGAGGTCCCAGGAGGTGCTGAAGCTCACTGACTGATTAGGTCCCAGGTAAAGCCTTGCCCGGGAGCTTGCTACAGAGCCAAAGTCAATGATGACGCTCACAAGAACACGCGCGACCATTGTACACCTTTCTTATGCCTTCCCACCCCCCCCTTTTTTTTTAAACAGAATCTTCACACACACACTTACAGGCACACCCCTATGTGTGCAGACATACCATCCTCCTCAGCCAGCTGCTCAGACAGTCTGCTCACCTCTGGGATTTCATCATATTGCATATGATATAATGATATTATTCCTTCTATTTGCTGGCTAGTTAGTCACCTAGCCAAGTGGCTTACTTAGGAAATTAGGATACCATTATGGCTATATTTGTGGTTGTGAAATTGCTATACATTGGGACCGTAGATATGGAGTCTCACTTTGCTTTGAATATTTCTTTTTTTTTTCTGTTGTGTCACTTTTAGACTGCTTTTATCTTATTTTCTTTGTCTCTTTCTCTTCTCGCTTCTAATCATTCTTTACGACAGACATGCCTTGAACAATGGGCTTCTTAGCGCGGCATGCTGGATTCATAAACCATGCACCATAGTGCTAATCAGGAAGTTACCGGACAATGGCAGTGGCCCCCGCCAATCCACAAGCAGTAAAATGATAGCAGTCTCTCTGAATCTATTCTCTCCTCTTTGCCATTTTATAGTCTGCTAGGCTGTTGGTAGTTTGAAAGCTCAGACCGGAACCTTACAATGCTATTTCAAGCTCTTTACTGAGAACCCGCTATTGTGGAGGTATAATTACAGGCCCATGCGCTGTGCTTAATTGTCAAACAATAGGGTATACACTTACACAAGGGTACACACATTACTTTCCTTTGAGGAACAGTTCATAAGACAAACACGTCTCTTTGTGTTTAAAGTGTCTTGTCTGTCTGTCTAGTTTCAAAAACAAATGTCTAATGCAGTCTTTAATGATTATTGGATATTAAAAGTTAATCCCCACTGATATTTCAATATAATCCAAAATCAAATTTTTTAAACAGTTGTGTCAAAATCAGTCCAAACTCATACATTTTCCCTTCCTAATCTGGCACACAATTTTAGTCTTTTCCCTCCTTTGCACTGCCTTACCTGAACAATCATGGCTGAGTATCAAAACTGTGAGCTGGTGCTGAAAGTTTGAAACTGCAAGGTGGCATGACCAGAGTAGAGCCAGCGTCACCCTCTTTGGTCAAAAAAGACAAAAGCATTTTTAGGATATTACTCCAACGACAAGCACAAAGAGAAGAGTCCTTGCCTTGTTATAGAGTTTTGGCAAAGAAAA
Source organism: Xiphophorus hellerii (assembly GCF_003331165.1). NCBI lineage: Eukaryota > Metazoa > Chordata > Actinopteri > Cyprinodontiformes > Poeciliidae > Xiphophorus > Xiphophorus hellerii. Next base: position 19,453,741 of record NC_045683.1, on the reverse strand, counting down.
CAAGTAACTCTACAAAGCAGACAAAGCATTTTCCATTAACAGTATTTCTCAAACATTTACCTTGGTATAAAACCTACTAGCAACACACCAATTTATAAAATTGCAGACATCAGAGTGTTTGGAGGTTTTATTCAATTATTTTTTTATTGTCATAATTATACAGTAAGTTTTGTCATTAATTACTAAAATGCTACAACAATTGATGGGGTAATATTATACTTGAAAAATAAAAGAGAAATCATACAGCTTTATGGTACAACTTTTAAAATGTTCCCCTTTTCCCCCATTACATCTTAAGACAAGATATTAAAGTTTCCTTTTCTATCAGTTGTGGGGTGTTAAAGCTTTTTTCATTTTCTCTTTTTCTGTTGTTACTTCTCTCTCTACTCCACTTCTTTTTCAGAAACTCTGGTGTTCCTCAGTGGTCATAGCCCCATGTCTGACACTGATGGGTTCTGTTGCTCCGTTCACTGCTGTCCTCCTACGACAGGCACCCAGCTCCCAACTCTTAATTGGTGGAAATGCTAGCAGCGTCTGGTTATGGTGAGCGTTTTTTTGTCCACAATGGTGGCTATCCAGTGGTCTGACAGCTGCTCACCCATAACGTCATCTCCTTGGTGACAGAGTGGGCTCTGGCGCTGTCCTGCACTATCTGTCATTCAGCATTACTAGCCATCCTAACAGAGGAGACAGGAAATTGTATGCATCTGAGAAATTGTATGTAAAAAAAAATTGTATATATAATTCTATATATATATATATATATATACATATATATATATATATATATATATATATATATATATATATATATATATAAATTTTAAAAATACAAGTTATATATATATATATTATAAGCTTATTACAGCCACCAAGAAAAAAACACAACAAAATATTCTTTCCAGCTCAGACAAACTCTAGCACTTGGGAAAAGGAGTAACAGAGAATAAAAGATTATTTCAGTGGATCTATGGTGTGAGTATGACACCATGTATGTATGACTTTCTATTCTCTACCAAGTTTCTTTTTATGTTGGGATTTCTGTGCTATAGTTTTAAGACATGAGCAACTTGCAGACACTATCTTTGTTAGTATTAGTTTTTATTCAAACTGACGATGCAAACGCTTACTGTAAGTATGTACTGTTTTATATTTTTGCAATAGTTTCTGCAAAAATGCATTGAAATTCTGGCAATCTGACAGGAATAGATCTTGAAGAATTAATAGTGCTGGAAAGCTGCAAAGATGGGTAGAATAAAGCATTTGTGTACAATTTTTTTGTTACGCGAGTCAAACGTCTTGAGTACATTTTTCAAATACAAATACATTTTTCAAAACAGCAAAAAAATAAAGCTAATTTTATTGTGATTTTTCTGTGTGCTCAGTAACAAACTAAGAATACAATAATAATTAAAGGGATATGGAACTTGAGTTGTCTTCTTTACATTTCAAAGAAGACAAGAAAAATGTTTTCTTTTAACATTTTCCTTGTTAAACAAAAATCTACAGTAAATAAATATTATGATGTAGACTGATTTCTGTTTTCTTGGCCTGTGAAATTTATTTTTTTCTATTCTCAGCAATTAAAACCAGGATTTGGGTCAAGCTCTTTGAAGACACCTTTTACTTTTTGCAAAGTTCAATAAGTAAAAAAACAACAAAAAAACAAAACAGATGGGCAAACCAAGGTCTGCTTTGGAATAAAACCGACTGGATTTATGTGGTCCTGATTACTATCGGATCAATAAGAAAGACTAAACAGTGGCTTTTATTAGTTTTGCCAAGAGTATGATTCTTTGTATCACACTCTTGACATTTACCAATTTAAAGGGATTTTAATTTATCAGTACACAAAGTCTCCATCCATATCAAGCATCTGTGCTGGTAGGTCAGTTTTGCATCATTCTCAAATCTTACCCACATTTTTGAAGTAAGCAAAAAAAAAAAAAAAAAAAATCTGGAGTATTGCTTTGATTGTCAATGTATGTCTGAGAGTGTTTTTAATCTCTTGCGTCAGTCATTTGGGGTGCATAAATGCTTGCTCTCACTAAGCACTGCCTTTTCTGCAAAGCTCCTTCTCGGAGCTGCCAGTCTCCAAGACGAGCCTCTGCCTCACAGAGCACCCCTTCCTGGCTACTCCACCACTCGTCTCCTGCAGACCAGCGGCATGCAGCAAAAAGTGGATACTTGGTGGAACAGCACATCTGCTGAACTCATCGTAGGAACTACTTGTTAGTGCAACGCGCCAGAGTATGTTGTAAATGGCTTAAAGGAGAAACATTCTTGTGATCATGGGCTGTAGATAGAGTGTCTGAAAGAGCAGGAGACAAAGGCCTAACTTCAAATTGTTAAATGGGAAAGTCAAACTTCTTTTTAGTCATGTTTGAGACACAAGTAGTTCTCTGCCTCTAGTAACCATCAGGAGATTTAAGCAAATTACCTTATTGCAGATGTATTATGTTTAGTTAGTCTGTTTAATTTGTAATGTTAGCAGTGTAGTTGAAGGTATGCTTATATTCAGCAGTGCAGCCAAAACAATGGGGCTTTTTACTTAAGGCAGACACTCTTGTCTGCCTTAAGCAATACTTATTTCAGTTGTACTGAATGATTTTAACCTGTTTGGAGTTGCTATTAGGGTTTTTTACTCAGCTGGTGAGAAGGAGGAAGCAACAATGAACCAGGTGGAACAGGTTTTAAAAATAACAAGTGGTTTATTCCAAGTTAAAGGGGAAATGCTCTTTTATGTCTGTTTTATTCACAAGCTGTGTAGTCATGTAAGGAAATAGTGATATTAAGAGTTGACTGTATAAAGAATAAAGCTCACATCACAGACTTGCCACCCACCTTTACAAGGCAATCAGCAATTAATTATGATAAAATGTCTTTCTAAAAAATAAACTTAGTCTTGCTTTTGAATATTATACATTTCACACAAATTAATTTGTCTGAAAGATTTATGAGAGGGATGCTTAGCAATTAAAACTGCTTGCTTTGATAGATCTTATTTTTCATATCTAATGTTTTTATTAAACATTTATTAATTAATTTATTAAACCAAATAAATATATTATTTTAAATCTGAGGAGAAAAATAGACAATTCAAAATTTATTTAAGATTCCTTTAACTCCATAAACATGGAGACAGTTTATTTTACTGTATCAGAATATGCCTCATATATTAATAAAAAAAAAGAAGCAAAAGTAAAAATAAGAACATATCTTTTAAATTGAGTTTGTCAGAAGTTTGGCAAACATATACAAGCTGGAAAAACTTAATAAAATAAGATAAACATGCATCTTAGTTCCTGCAAGATGGCACACATCACTTCGTATTTGCTCCTGTTTCTGATCCACACATGAGAAAACACAGCGGTGGTCATACAGGAGAGGAGGCGGCCGAGGAGCAAACAGCGTGAGGCCACCATTTTCAATCTGTGGTGACCAGTGGCTCCTGCTTGTCCGTGGCCTCACAGCCTTGCCTTCCGCACCAGTGGTTGAATGCAGGTATTCACGAACTGGATTCCGGTGGCCACAGAACCATCTAACCCAAATGGACACGGCGACTCTTCTAGGTAAATAGCTACTTGTGCCAACAAACAAACAAGTCAGCTTCTTTTCATGAGTGTAGCTGTGTCTGTGAATGGTGCTCTTTGGCATTGTTTCCCCCGAGCAGATTTTACCCATCTAAAAATAAGCACGGGTGTGCTGTTTTTAACAGGCTTAATAGCTTATGTTTTGGAACTAAATATTACCACTCTGTAAGAAATAGTGAGGCCAAGCAGTCAGTATTTTCTTTAGAGAAAAAGTCATTAATGGTGATCTGTGGGGAGGTTTACAAATCACGCATTCAAAGAAACATTATTCTGATTACACAAAGAAGTAAAAGCAACAAACATTTTAAATAGTAGAGAGTAATTTCCTATCCTTCATGACTGAATTGTGTAATTGTTCAACATTAGGAGACCCATTTCAGTAGTTGGTTTGCTGTGGAGGACACTTGGCATGTACACTTGGTCAAAACTGAGGCCAAACAATAGTCTATAAAACAGGCAAACAGCTCCTGAGAGAGCAAACCACATCATAGAAAGAATACTTTCTAAAGTCAGACAGCCCTACCTCCCTGAATGCTAAGGTTTAATGTTAGTTCTGCTAGTGATGTTGTTTTAAAGTACTTTTGTTCCATTGAATTGGCTGTATGCATCCCCTGACATGTAAATCCCTCAAAGTACATCCATTTCCACATTTACAGAGATACTTTGGTAAATATGTGCAAAATATCTTTAAACAAAGCATAAAAATTATATATTTTTTTAATTTAAAAAATTCTTTGTGGGGAATATATATGTATATTGTAAGCTGTAAGAGAAGACAGTGGAAAGCTGATTTGTCTTGCACGAATTAATAATCATCATCAGTTTCTTCAGTAGTGTTTTTGGAAGCTACAATGTTATTCGGACCTAAAATTATTCTAAACAAACAGCTATAAACAGTGATCCATAGTGGTTTATACAATATCAGGGATGGGTATAGCAGTTTGTCAGTATATTTTTTATTAATTTCATATAACCTGATTTTTTTTGGCCAAATCGCGACACAGAAGAGCAAATAAATATAAACATCTTTAAACTGTACTTAATGTTAAGGACAACTGCACTTGAATAAGAGACAAAATCTGTTGATAAATTGGAATTTTTATGACTAACCTTTCCACATGATGCATTGCTTATGACATTTGCAGTGACGGGTGTATTTCTGCAGGAACCTTAGCATTGTTTAGCTTTAGTGAGCAGTGGTCGACAGGCTTTCCACATTTATCAAGCATAATTGCTGCTTAAAGTCTTAAATTATTTATTATTGTGAGATCTGACAGTGCTGCTCAGAAGCAAATTGGGATCATCTTCCATGACCACCAAGGATTTGCAGATTGGAAGCAGAACTAAGTTTATTTCCTCAGCTCTGCTTTTATCCCTGCAAACGAAGCGTTTAAAAGGATCACCCGCGACAGATAACCACGTTACTGTACAGACGAATAACGCTGCTGCTCTTAAGATCCCGATTTTGTCTGTGACTTTTTTTTTCTCTCCCTCTCTCTCTTGCCTTCACCCTAGACTAATTGTGCTGATGCTCTCCCTGTGGGTTTTAATGTTTGACACGGCAAAACACTCTTAAATCCTCCACACTTAGCTGCTCGCTCACTTATGAGGCCCCAGTATCTTAAAAGCAAAAAGGATGTATGTCTAATTCACAAATTTATCACTTTGCAAAATGATGCATTAAATGAGAGAGGACACGCTCTGATTTGAAATGCTGACTTAAGAAAAGAAGTTCAGATTTTCAAAATTAGTTTAGATGGGCTCCTTTTAACCCCTCACCCACCCGCTCGCCTCCCACATCCTCCTGCTTTCGCAGTTATTACTCTCGCTCTCTTTTAGATGGGAGGCCATGTAGGTCTTGTTTTGTCTGACAATCTCTTGGTCTCACTTTCCAACGTGCACACGGATGAAAAACACAGATTTTGCCTCTCTGCTTAATGCGTTCACACATCTATATATGAAGAGCTCAAGAGCACATTTAAGATTGTGTGTTATAACGCATACATCTGCTGTTTCTGCCCTTCTTCTTATAAGAAAAAATACTCATTTTAAGACAGTGATTAATTTAAACTTTTAAAAGATTGAAAAAGTCATTATGACTTTTTTTTTCACCTTCTACCTACCTCAACCTACCTTGTCAAATTATTAGCTCATATATATTCTTAAGGGTACACTAGCCTATGAAAACATATTTTCATTATATAGTCTGTTGTTGGACAAAGACACAAATACTCATCTCTGGAGAATTCTGAAGCCTCCAGAGGGGAAACCAGGAGAGGGATTTTTGAACGCATGTCTAGCAGCTTGTGAACGTAGCTCAACTGTTTGAGGAACCTTGTATTTCTCAGGAGGTCATTCTGCCAAAAAGCAAGTTTAGGGGGAGGAAATCGGCAAACCAGCAGCAGAGATCTCCTTTAATAAGAGTCAAGACTAAAATGTGCTGAATGTATGTATTTCTTTAATTCTATGACTTCAATGTTAATGTGTTATAGGCAGAGCAACACATGTAAACAACAAGACCTTGCCGTTTTCAGCTATGGCAACATGGTTGAATTTCAATTCATAAATTACTTTTTAAAATTTTCCCTTTTAAGAGTTACTGATAATTATAAGACTGTACACATGATTCTAAAAGTACAACGTGTTTCTGTGTTTTAAATGATTCAACAATTGCACACACATTTCTTTTCAAACTTTTTACAATGTCATTGAACAGAACCTGTCCTGTATTTATGTGATTCTTAGGCTGCAATGCAAGCAAAGTTTCATTAATATTATAGTTGACACAGGGCTCCATCAGACACTTTTCTTCCTCTTCTGAAGTTTTGCATTTAAAGGTCCACTGGTGAAAAAGGAGAATTTTGGAGCTTTTACATGCTATCACTAGTTTTGACTGATTACATTATTTACATATTTACTTATTTCTGAATAAAAGAGGCTAATTTTGACCTTGTACCTGAAATAGGAGCTGTTCCTTTAATGTTTTTAAACAAGGCCAAGTGATTAAAAACAGACACTTAAATTTTCCTTAGTATCTTATACTAGCAGTTGCAGGTATTGGAACTAACATTACCCAAAACAGCAGGTTGTCTGGGTATTCCCTGAAAGATGTACACCCCTAGCGTAACTCTAAGATTTCTAAAAGACTACGAAAATTTGCAGTTCCAGCATTTTTTATAACACTCAGAACTTAAAAGCCCAAAAGGATAAAATAACCCACCTTTGTTTTTCACCACCCAGTGTTGCAAACTTTCACAGAGCAATCTGTGTAACCTGTGATTATTAGACTGAAGTGTTTGGCTAACGTCTTACACAAAAACATCTTACTTCACCCCAAAATTTCTATATGAGATTTATTCATTGTTTGACATGCTCTGAGAATATGATTAAAAAGACTAAATCAGTAAAATAGTGACACACAGAAGTAACACAGGATGGCTAATGTTACTTTGGACTGGTGCTGAACGGAGGAGCATGATGAGGTGATTGGCGGATTTCGCCTAAGCTTTTTTTCAGAAATTAACATTTAAACTTTTTTTTAGACTGATAATCTAGATTGTGGTGTTTGCATTAAATAATCTATGAAATATGCAGAAATTCTGATTGAAAGACTTCTGCCACAAACTAAAGGGACTGGAAACCTAAAAGAAAATAAGGGCAATAAGGTCCCTAAGTCAAGATAAGATAAGAAATTCTTTATTAGCCCCACAGCTGGGAAATTTAAGTTGTGATGATGTTCATATCAATACAAAATCCAAGCAACCCCATTGCTAACTGAAATAAAACTGGGGAATGTCCTTGAACATTTTCCAGCATTTCCAATGGCTCCCTAGAGTGATCTTAGCCTCACTATTTGTGAAATGGAAATGGTTTTAGACCACAAGGATTTATTTATAGAATAGCCTGTCTGGCTGTTCTGAGTAGCCAAGAAAGCAAACCTTCGGTCAGGGGTGTCACCAGTGTTTCAAGACTCAGTTTCTAAAAGATCTATCATAGATGCACTATAAGGCTGGAGTTAAATCTATGTTCCCTCTTCTCATTATATTATTCAGACGGAGTAATTTATTCTTGACAGAAAGTGTTCTTCTCAGATTTTTGTTTGTTAGTATCTTTCAAACATAATCATGAAAATTGAATTACAATAGAGACAAATGTTTTCATTTGAAATATAACCCATATTGATGAAAATGTCCCTTAGATTTTATGCATCTATTTAATAATACTTAATAATGATAAAAAAGAAATATCTGTTTTTTGATTGTTTTTTTTTTTAGTATTTGACCAGCCAATCAATGGAAAACGGTCCAATCTGGATTTCTTACCAAATGAGCCGCACTTCACCGATAATCATTCTTTTGCTCTATGACAGATTAGTGCTGGCTGCACCCCTGGACAGGATGAATTGGGTATGGAAAGTGAATTCAGGAAGACATGTAGAAATGTGTGTATAAAGATATTCTATACCATATGTATTTAGGTGTGGTATTTTGCAGCATTCCTGTCCCTAATTCACACTTCACCAAAAAACAGCATTTCAGCTAGAAAACCAAGTCATAACACAAGCTGTTAGCCTCTCTCCATTTGGAACTGCTGCAAAGTGTAGGCGAGTAAGTTTAATAAATGGTGTTCAGTGTAAAGTTACTAGGCTGTCAAAGGTCTTTGGCTACTCACCAGACATATAGCTGTAAATCAGAGGGAGTCAGCAGATTACTGAAGCGTGGCATGTGGTTAGAGGCTGACTGCAGGTGTGTGTCCTCAACACGTGCAAAAGAGTGAGAGCGGAATGGAGGGAAAACCAGAGCAGAACTGAGAAAATACCGGGTAAATATGGTCACTTCCCTCAAATTTCCAGGTGCAAGATCATATGGAGAAACAACCAGGTCCCCAGTCTCTCTGTTCTATCTTTAATCAATCTATCTATCTATCTATCTATCTATCTATCTATCTATCTATCTATCTATCTATCTATCTATCTATCTATCTATCTATCTATCTATCTATCTATCTATCTATCTATCTATCTATCTATCTATCTATCTATCTATCTATCTATCTGTCTCTGTCTGTCTGTCTGTCTGTCTGTCTGTCTGTCTGTCTGTCTGTCTGTCTGTCTATCTATCTATCTATCTATCTATCTATCTATCTATCTAGAAAATGTGAGATATTTTGAGACCGATGCCTAACATGTTATATTTGCAAGTGTCTCAGAGAGTTGAGAAAACTCCTGTTTTTGAAACTTTATCTGAGAAGAGGATGTGTGGAAAAGAAAAAAAATAATAATAATAATAAAAAAAGAAAAACATCTTCTCCACCAGTCTTCGTGACCCCACTGGGTATAAAGAAATTGTTGGGGGAGAGTTTGAAGAGACTGTGAGGGTGAAACAGGTGAAACAGAAAAGCAAAGGAGTGCAGCTTTTCCTGCCACCTTCTCTGCCCTTTGTTGCTTCCCCCATTCCTGCATCACCTTGCCTCGGGGGTTTGAACAACTGCTCTTGATGGGGGGGCAAGTGTTCTCTCTGTTCTTTCCATGCGCCTCTGGGTGTACTACCGACTCTCACTACCCTGGCGATCTCCTGCCGCCTCACACTTTTCAGAGTTTCACAAACACGGAAACACAAGCGCACATGCGAACACACAAGCCCTGTGCAACATCTGAACCCTCTTCACTCCGCTCCCTCTCATCTTCCTATGTGGGGCTCTTTGTAGATGTTGTGCCTGAGCTTGGTGAGGAGAACAGGGAGAACAAAGCAGAGCATAGAAGACGGATGGCGAAGAGAGAACGGAGGTGGTGTTAAAGAACAGAACGTGGTAGGGGATGGATAAGAAAGAGAGTGGAGGAGCTAATGCTCAGATTGTAGCGACAGCGCTTGCCTGTTGTTGCTCACAGAATATGGGTTGGTGAGTGTTTGTGCACCGCAGCTTGATTTGGGGGTTGTCCCCAGCTGTGCGTGGAGACAGCAGTGAGGAGATGTGGCAGAGACTCTAATTAGATGGGCCCAAGTGTGCTGAACTGGGGGAGAACCCTGGAGCGCAGGCAAACGCTGCTCAGCCCCCCTGCAAACAGAGCAGGAGGAGACCCCCAGCAGTAATTATAACGTTTCACAAGCCAAGCAAGACATCACCAGGAAGTTTTCAATCTGAAAAATGTTCTTTCACTCTCTAGGGAGCTGAAAAAAGTTGTCTTTCATTAGTCTTCCTTTTAAAAGGCGAAAAGGATAGAGAGGGTAGTTGATCTTTGAATGGAGAGATGCTCTTGTTGCTTCTCCTGTGATGTCATTACTATCTTACGTTTTTGCTAAAACAAAAAAATGAGATATAATGAAAAAGCAGCGCTGCTCAGAAAAAAATCTTTCCCTTGTTAAATTTTTTTTTGCCATAATTCATTGCTCCAGACCAACATGCAAATGAACTACAAATATACAGAGTGAATTAAAAATCAATGTTCTTCTCATAAAGAAAAAGAATATATCCAAAAGAACCTTAACTGTAACTTCAGCCCCTGAATTAACTGTGTTTAGCTCGACATTTTGGTTCCATTTCACTAGCAGGCATGATTACCTCCACACATAAAGAATTAAGAAACCACTTACACAGAACCTTTATGACAGTATGAAGTAGACTAAACGATCTCAAAACACACAATGCATCTCAATATCAAAGGATATTTAAGAACAGATGAGAAACTATGCCAGTGACATTGATCAATAACATCATTATTCAGCAATTTCAAGAAGGTTTGTCTATTTTAAACCTCGAACATTTGTAACACATCATTAGAAAAATAGGAACAAGTCACCAAAGCAAAAACAGACACAAAATATAAGACTTCTAATTTCTGAGAAAAAAAAAAAAGCTAAATATTCTAGTTGGACTTATGAAGAAAGCCTCTATGCTTTAAATAGCATTTTGAAAGGTTTAAAAATAAGCTTTGTATTTGAATTACGCTTGTGTACAGAGTAAGGCACTGTACACACATAGAGGGGCTCGGTATATTTTTGTAAAATACTAAGAAAAAAATGTTTGTGCACACAACATGATGCAGCACCTTAGAAAATTAAGTAGCAGGTATGCCAGGCCAATCAATGGCACTGTAACACTGACAATAACACTGTTATTTGTCAGAGAGTGAAGCGTATTAGGAAATAAAACAGAAATGGAGCTTCGACACCATTGTTTAAAAAATCACCACATGGAAACATCAAACCAGCATTCTGAAATGTATCCACTCTAAAAGTTTGAAGCAAAACCCATGGCTCACTGGCATCACCAAAGCATAACAGCATCCACCATAAAGATACCACTGATTTGATACCACTTATTTGTATGATCAGAGGCATTCATGTCTGCAAGAATATTTAAAATTTTCTTGGGGTGAGTCTCAGAACTTTTTTTTGTTTTCAGAACACTATTATGTTACATTTCATGCAACTGGCAGGCAGATCTAGGTCTCCCCAGCCTCAGGTTCCACTGCTGCGACTGTGCTGAGTGTGAGATGATGGTAACGAGGTGATGAGCAGTAGCACAAGCCACACCGGCCAACTGCATCTAGTAGCTGTTTCATTAATCTGGTTTCCAGATAGCCATCATTCAAATAGACATATCATCCTCTTTTAATTTTTGTTTTCCATGTGTTTGTTTGACATCATTAGAAAGCTTAGAATCCAAATTTTCATAATCTCTAAAGATCCCCAGTGATTATTGTTCCTGGTTTTGTCTTGGCCATTCACATTCAGTTTGGAGTGCTCCTTACTTTCTATACAAGAGTGAACATCATGGTAAGATCCAAAGAATATTGTCAAGTCTTCAGAAAGAAGATTGATGTAATATATGAGTCTGGTAATGAATTAAGAGGTCATAAATCAACTTAAAACCAGCCAATCAACTGTCTGGGAAATAGTCAACAAGTGGAGGGGCAACAACTGCTGACATACCCAGGTCTCGCCATCCAAGTAAGCTGATCTTGAGAGCCAACTGCAGGATGCCAAAAATAGTCTTGAAAATGCTTAAAATGTCAACAAGGGACATACAGAAAACTCTTGCTACTGTTGATGTGAAAGTACATGCTTGTAGATTTACAAAGAGTCAGCTTTCATGGTAGGCATGGACAAAAGAAGCATTTGCTCTCTAAGAAAAATCCAAAGGCCAGTTTGAAATTGGATGTCGAGAACAAAGACACAGACCATGATTTTGGACAGATGAGTCTAAAGCTGAATTTTGTGAACTCTGTAACAGAGGACATTGCATTGACCAAATGCAGCATTTCAGGAAAAGAACATCATACCAACTATGTCACATAGAGATTAAAGTGTCATAGTTTGGAGACTCTTTGCTTTGACCTATCCAGCTCATCAACATAGAAATCAGCATGAATTCTACCATGTGTGACAGGGTGCTTCTAGAAAATACTAGACCATCTGTAAAGCCAAAAAAAGGAAAAGGCAAAGCAGTACTCTATCCTGCAACATGACAGTGACCCAAAAGACACCAGTAATGCAACATAGGCCCAGCTGAGAGGAAACAGTGGAAGCCCTCGGCCGAGTCAAGGCCCTCATTTTGATCTCACTGACATTCTGTGCGGTGATTTTAAGCAGGTTGTTTGTGATAGAAATCTTTCAAACATCTCACTGCTGAAAGGGAGGTGAGGAGTGGGATGAACTTTCCTCTGAACTATGGAAGAGACTAGTTGATGGCTACAAGAAGTGGCTTACTGAGCAAAAGGCGATAAAACTTTTCTTCAGTTAACAGTCACATTTCTTTTTTAACTACAATCAAATCCATTTCTTTTCCAGAGATTAAAAAAAAAGAGATTCAACATCTAAATGTAAACATTTCATAATACGACCTTTATGTTATTGATTATTTGTTGAAGGCATTGAAATGTAAGTGTTTCTGTGAGTGACAAAACTGTTGCTGTGATATAAGAATGAGCACATTTCAAAAGTTAGACTTGAAACACATTTACACACATACACCCCCACTTACACTCAACTACCCTCTTTAGCATGTGCAGCAAAAATGTAATTATTAATTTCCATTATGCATGCTTAATCAAATATACCTCCAACTTCACTTTGTAAACAAGAAATGAGTCATTATGTCATACCAACTCTTCCAACATGTCTACTATTTTAACATATTTAGTTTTGACATGGGAGGTAGCATTCTTAATTGCGTGCATGTAAAAGCATCTGCCCAAGCACGTAATGTGTAATCTATGCTTTTCCTGCTGGGATTAGTGTGGAGTGTTGTGGTATGCCTATCATAAAGTATTAGGAAGGGGAAAAAAGGAAACAGCAGCAATATGGACCTTCTATATCATACAAATTTTATGCCATTGCAAAAAAAAAAATTCAATACACGGAATGCATCTTGGAAGATTGTTTTAATGCTAACTATTGTGTAGTTTGAAGAAAAGTGTGTGCATTTTAACTTTATTTTACCTTTTGTTTTATGTCCTGTGCATTGCTTACTGAGATCTCACATATAAATATGTATTGGCTTTATCTTCTCTTCCCCCTTAATATCCAGTCCCCATTACTTCACAGCAGAAATGGTAATTACAATCACACTAAACAGGCTTGTACCGTATCAAAAATTAATTAATATCAAATTTATTTGGGTTATCCACTACTAAAACACCAGGTTTTTGCATGCTAATGTAACATATTTGAAAAAAATTCCTGCGATTCAATTACTTGTGGAATATCATTAAAGGCAACAAATATGCAGTTTAATTTGTGTGGACTATTTAAGTCACGCCAGAGCTGCAGAATCCCCTTCCTCTGTAAGTGGATTAATTAATTTGAATCAATAAAGTCTCTTAGTTGTGTTGTACCAGTCCCCTAGAAAAATAATGCAACACAAAGCCTTATCAGCTGCAGTGGCATTCCGAACCACCACTTTACGCTCAAAAATGAAGTTTTACTGAAGCGATTAGAGGCAGATGAGTTTGACTACGTCTGTTAGTTTTTCCGTGTTGAAGGTTTGTGTGTGTTTACATGCAACACTGAAGCCTAAAACTAAAACTCCACTAAACCCTGAAGTTCTGCAAATAAAATCCTTCAGATATATGGCCTTTCATAAATGTGAACAATTATTTTACGAATCATATTTTCAAATCTCTCAATGAAGAAGAATAAAATAAAACTGATAGTGATTATGGTTTCAACGCTACTAGTAAATCATTTGTCTAAACTCCATTTGGGCAACTTTTAAGCAAATTTGGCAACCATGATAGACACTAAATATAAAGTCAACCCTTACAGCACAACTGAAATGATTTCGGATGTCAAACATTCAAGATACACATTTGGAAAGCTATTGGAACATATTTAATTTTTTTTTTTTAATATATACTGTAGTTAAAAAGCTTTTCATTATACTTTAACTTGCTGATTTAGATTTTACTGAAGAAACTATAATAAAGCAACGTAAAAACACTAATGTTTCTTTAGCAACTTATCTTTGTGACAAGCACCATTAGGGCTGCTAGCATTTCTAAAACCACAGACTTTATGTGCTTTCCCTGAAGACGTAGATCTTTAACTCTGACAGTTCTAAAAGTTCCAACATTTCCAAATTCAACATCTTTCATAGCAAAGAGATCATGTGGCCATTTTGATGATCCTGTTTGCTTTAAATTTCACTCACTGAAAGGCTCAACAAATTAACACCTTGGCAAGGCCCAAGATATCTCAGATAATACAATTTTATTTAAAATACTCACATGTCTGCTCTTTCTTTTACATCAGTTTTAAAAATAACTCAATGATAATGAAAGAAGCTTGAGTCTTTTCCATTTTGTAACAACTTCTACATTGAAGAGTGCTACTAGCAGTGTGTTATTGTAGTTTCTATGAAGGGATAATGTACAAAATTAACTCATCATCATCCATCTTGTATGTCATTTCTATATATTTGTTGTCATAAATATAAACACATAGCATGAAATCCTCAGCTGCAAGATCTCGTTTTCGTTTTTACTTTTTTCATAATACTCTATAAAATAACACAAAATGAAAAAGTAGACAACCAAAACGATTAAACATTAAACATGATAACAAACTGTTTTTTCCCAGCCACCTTTTGCTTCAATAGCAGCTTTGGAAAAACTTCATTAGTTCACATGAGTTTGTTTGGTTTACATACTGTAGTGACTGCATGGCATGGTTCATATTAAAAAAAGAAACCAGAAACTGAAAATCCATAATTCAAACACATTAGAGGCTTTGCACATAAATTCATAATTTTTTCTTTGACTGAATGAAATACTAAACATTATATTGCCAATGAATAGAAATGCATGTAACCCATAAGAACATATGGATTTAAAAGAAAAACTCCCCATTTGACAGGTTTTGTGTATACCAGCAGGAGACTGAGTTGCTTGATGAGTCACTATGACTACTCGGCAAAGGAAAATTTATGTAAGGAACAATATTCAGCCTCCACATGTCAGTGTTAAACATTAGTTTTGCTGTTTTAGTGTCATTTTAAATTACTGGAAAAGCATAAACGTGCCCTGCTATGCTTGAGCACATAAAACAGCTCCAGTGGATTACTTCCCGTTTCTGTGTCCCTGTAAACTTGTAAAGCTGATCATTCATGGTACA
This sequence comes from Xiphophorus hellerii, assembly GCF_003331165.1. Taxonomy (NCBI): domain Eukaryota; kingdom Metazoa; phylum Chordata; class Actinopteri; order Cyprinodontiformes; family Poeciliidae; genus Xiphophorus; species Xiphophorus hellerii. Next base: position 19,438,536 of record NC_045683.1, on the reverse strand, counting down.
TCTGAATCCCACTTTCAATTAAGGATTTAGTACAGCTGTCTTCAGACATAAAGATTATATTGTGTGATTTGTGGCGGCTTCCTCTCCTGGTATTTCAGACGGCTCAGTTTAGTTTTGATACTCAAAGAAAAGTCTCTCCAAAAATATTGCTTGTTATTTTGACGACACATACACGCACACACACACACACCCCCACCCGTAGCCAGTGTGACTATGTGACAATTTGTCTTGATGCTTTGATTTTTGGCTGCACAGTGACACAGTTGAATGAACTATTGCCTTGCAGAAAAAGGTCTCGGGTTCAAAACCCAGCATGGGGTCTTTCTGCATGTACTTTGCATGTTCTCCCCTTTTGTGCATCGATTAACTTCGCTTTATGACGATCCCATTCCCCCGCGAATCTGCTAGTATAACAGCAAGTGCAGAGGATAAATGGATAACATATTTTATATTAATGGATGTCTTTGCTAACTTGACTTCTTTCAAGCAACCTGATATTCTAATGACCAAACATAGAGCTGTCTCAGAATATGTGTGCTGTGGGATCACAATCCAGTAAAGTTTTATTAAATTTGCATGGGCTGGTCATGTTGTATTTAGTCATGTGACTGTGATATTATCAGTGAATATTAGTTATTGGCCAAGACAGCAATGATAATTTTGGATAATGCTTGCACAGATTGTTAAATTTGTTTATCCCCTAAGTCGTATGTCCAAATTTCTGACCCAAAATAAAGCAGCTGACAAAACTGTATTACAAAACCAACCCTGCTTTAACTGGAAGTGAGCATAGGTTAAAGTCAAGTGCGTTTCTTCTAATGCATTTGATTAAATAACCATCTGAAAGTGTGTCTGCCTTCATAAAATGTGTGCCTTAGCACAATGTGAAAAGAAAAGCAATCAACTTAGAGAACCGGTTTTTTCTACCATGTCAGACTATCAGTGGTTGTTAAGCAATTTTAAGCAATTTGGAGTCTACCTTTCAAAGTTAGAAAGATTTTTGCCTAGAGAAAGTCATTCAAGACATTCACTAATCATCTCAGGATTAGATATCACAGCAAGTTCAGTCAGGGTTAAGAGCACGCAGCATTTAGAGAAATTGTGAACAAGTCAAAAGTGATATTCAAACAATAAAAGTTATTACACACAGCAGTACACGTTGTAAAACTACGTAAGTACAAGTACAGCTTGTTTCAAAGGATTGACAAGAAATTAAGCCTTCATCTAGAAATCAACCTGAAAGCATGGTCAGCCTTTATTCAATTGCATTTGAATAAGTCACAGGACTTTTGAAGCAATGTGTTTTGGACAAATGTGACTGAAGTGAAGCGTTATGTTAGGCAGGATGATGTTAAGTGAAAACCAGAAACAGATTTTAGCACAACTAAAGAAAAGAAATAAAGAAAAAGTTTCTTTTTTCATGTGAATGACCTCTACACCAGAGCAGATAAAAAGTTATGTACTGTTCAGAAAGAAAGAGTGAGAGAAGAAAGAAAATAAAAATCTTGTTTGTCTTTAGCTGTTTTCAAGTTCTGGAACAAAGAAAAGATTAGAACCCTGAAGCAGAATCTTGTTGCTTCAGGATTTTTCTAAAAGTGGTTCCATATACAGTACAGACCAAAAGTTTGGACACACTTTCTAATTGAATTCAATGAGAAGGTGTGTCCAAACTTTTGGTCTGTACTGTATTTAAAGAAAATCCATGCAGGGCCTCGTAATTTTAAATGAGCTCTAATTACAGTGGCTATTCTCATTATTAAAATAGGATCATTTTCATTGGATTGTGATGAAAAAGATCTTCACAATAGTGAATGTGTTTTCTTCTTACAGCCTCCATATATAGTGCACTCAGTGACTCTGTCCCATACTGTTTCCCTCTGCTGTGGTGAGGAATCTGATGCTAAGGTATTGAATTTCTTTTTGTTTAAGAGTCTCTTTGTATTAGAGGTCCAGTTGGAAAGCTATACTTGTCCTCAATCAAAAAGTTGTTTTACGTAGGGATCTAATGAAAGGAAGGATTATTCATCAAAACACCTATGTTTGCATGTAGACATTATCTGAGTAGAGGCAAAGGAAGGGAAACATTTTAGCTGGAGCATAATCTTTGAGGTTTTTCTATTTGTAAATGAGACTGATAAAAAATGGCACTAAAAAGAATATATATTTTTTAATAATCAAATCCTTAAATCTGCTGTTTGAATATGAAACACTTCTACCTCAAAAATATCACAATTCTAAGAGATAACAAAAATGTGAATGCATATCATATCAAGCATTTGTTTAAAAAAACAAGCAGATGGCTACAAAACAACTGCTGCTTTCAGTATTTTGCCTTATTAAATTGTCAGATCTGTGTTGCTGAGCTGAAGCCAACCTTCTTCCTTGGAATTTAATCAAACTCACAAGGAAATGGACTTCAGAGGACAGAAAAAGATGTAACGACTTTCAAAGGGATATACAGACACTGACTAAAGAAAGAAATACAATAAGTAGGTTTACAACAGCTGGTTTTGGTTTTAGGCTCATGTTACTTTAATGAGGAATGAAAGAAGTGTCAAGTTTCCTCAAAAAAGATCAAATCATTCTAAAACAAATAAATTGTAGGGATTTGTTTAGTATCATTAAGTTCTTTTTTGAATATTTCTATTTTGACAAGACATAAGTACTCATGTCACAGCTGTAAAAGTTCAGATAGCAGGCATGTGCTCAGCTTTTAAGGCTTTGAGGCTTATAAACAATCATAAACAGTCATGAAGCTGTCAATTTTATTTTTGATATATCACTTTACACAATCTGGATATAACACCATATGTTTGCTTAAGTTCATTTTTCCTGCTTGTTGTGTTAGCATGGTAGATTAATGTCATGTGTTGTTGTTGGTCCAGTGTGTCAAGTCCTAAAACATTTTTTTATGAGCCTTGTTTGCCATGCTAATTTCTAGAGGAACTGAATGTAGGGATTTTCTTTTACTGTAAACTATAATCATCAAAACGAGCAGAAACAATTGAAGATATATCTCTGTGTAATAAAACATGACTGAGTGAGTAAGTAAATTAATTTTGCTATTAATATTTTATTTTATTGAATTGGACTTGTATAGCATAAAGCAAAACTAGTTATATATATGAATCAACACTGAATATCATGGAGGGATTTTAGTCATCAGTGAACTGTACAAATATGGGTAAGTTTTCCACAGGTAAACATCTACTGACTCAGTCATGTTTACTTGAAAATGAAAAAGAAACAAGTTCTTTGTCACTTTGAAGCTCTGATTCATGGTTAAGAGAACCACAAGCTGAGTTCTTTTGAGGGTTTTTTTATTTTGTGTTCCTTAGTCTCTTTCTTTGAGCAGCCTTGTTTCTGTTCAGTTCAGTTCTTCTAGGTGATTCTAGTTTATTTCTTGTCTCTAGCTACTCTTTGTACTCTAGTTTAAGTTTCTTAGATCTAGTTATTCTTCATTGTTAAATTTATTTCCTAGTCCCCTGTGTACTCTCCCTCAACCCCTCTGCTACGTTCTCTCTCTCTCTCTTCAGCCTGCCTCCTGCTCTCTCCCCTCACACCTGCAGCCCATTTCTAATCAATCATCTGTTTCTTGTTCAGTAATTGAACTCCCCAATATATTTACAACTCATTCTCAGGCCCTCACTGCTGGTTCCTCCTATTAACTCCTGTTAAACCTTGTTACTTCCCTGAATTTCCCTTCCGACTTTGTGTTCTAGATTTTTGTTTTGCTTCGCTCTGGCTCCCTGTGCTCCCATGGTATATTGTAAGTTTTTTTTGTCTTTATTTCTTCATTAAATCTTTTAACATGACAACAACAGACACAAAGCTATTTTGCTTTGTTACTATCCAACCAGTTTTAAAAATAAGAAAAACAAAAAACAATATAACAAATAAATGGTTTGTGATAAAAAAAAAAGAAATTGTGAACAACTAATATAATTAATATGTAAACCTTTTTCCTGGAAAGCAAAACTAAAATCTATGAGGGGAGGTGGGGGGTCATGAAACTTTTGTTCACATTTATTGTCACATTTAGCTACAACAAAATCCCTTGCAAATGAAATCAGGCAACAAAGTAAGGATAAAGAAAACATGAGCATAAAGTGTGAACACATGAAGCTCTTGAATTGTGGTGCCAGAAATAAAATAAATAAATGAGTATAAAAAAGAGGAAAATAAAAAAATGTAGCAGGGGGTACCTTGCATCATTCACTGTCCTTTTAGATGCTTTTTTCAGTTAGGAGAGTGGTGGGCAGTTGGGCACTTTAACCTAAAACACTGTAATGGGTGACGACTCGGGTTATACTTGCACTCCACATCCATCTGCTCAGAGCAGCACTACCAGAAACATGGCTCAACCAAAAGCTGCCCTTTGAAAATGCTTTTACCCCCTTGGTGGCTCTACACAAAGGTAGAGAGTTCTGGACTTGCGAAAATCAATACTGAAGTGAATTAGAACTGCTGCTGCACAAATAACATGTAAGATTAGAACAGCAAGTCAGTTTGTCTTATCCAGAGCAACGTTAAATCTCATGGCAAATTATTAATGCATTCATATACAATGGAAATTTTAACTGCTTACACTTCAAAGTACCGGAAGCCACCATATTTCATCAGCAGCGGCATGCTATATGGAGCATACATAGCCCTCTGTGTGGATTCATTTATCCGTCTTTGCTGGTACTTTGCTGCATTCTTCTGGCACATTTGACAGCCCCACGCCTCATCTAGATTAGAAAATTACACAAATGTAAGGTTAGAAAGGTGTAATTGAAAATGGCAAAGGGGCTGATTAGGAGACATTTAAATGATTATTCAACAGCGTTGAACACGGAGGGCGTATGGAAGAGGCCACAGAGGGAACACTTTGAAATTATCACTGCCCCTGACAGGTGGATGACGAGTCTCGCTCGGACCATTTCTTTCTCTGAACTTGTACAAAGATTGTGCCTTGATGCTTAATTGTGCACATTGTGCAGTGCAGTGTGGTTCACATGAATTTGTGCATAACTGTCTATGTATATTGTTGGATGTTCCGCAGTGGGCCTCTCATTATTGACATGGAAGGCTCTTGACTCTTCCCCAGTATCTGCAGCTTACTTTTGTAGAGATGTTTGTGTAGACATATTTACAGAAATACTAACTTAGTAATCATGTACATATGGGAAAATAATATTCTTTAATATATTTTAATGGCAGCCACAATGCCCTGCATTGGCTGCAATACTTCATTCCTTTATAGCGGAGGCTTAAATGGCTTCATTTAAAAAGGACACTTATAGCATGACCAGAGTATAGGTAGACTGTGGGGGGAAGGTGGGAGTAAGCTTGAATTTATTCAGTAATTGAGGGTTGTGCAAAAATGTATTTTCTATGGTACAAAAAAACACTATTAGATTTGAAAAATCTAATTGTCTATCTAATTTTAAATCTAATTTTAACTACTTCTTACTTCCTGAATAATCAGTACTGCTGCAAATTAACACAGGTTTAACTCATAATAGTTAATTTTCATGTCAATGTGGTCATGAGCTGTGCTGAAAATTTTATACCTAGACCCCAAGACATAGACAAGGAGTCTACTGTATGTCTCCTTCTCTATTGCGAATGGGACTGTTGTTATTCTGCAATATTGGATATTCTTGCAAATAAAAAGGGTTCACAGCATCTGCAAATGCCTTTAAACTAGAGGAACAGTCCACATGCATCAAAAAAGTTATACCACTTTGCTCACTCTTTTTGGAAGTCTGAATCTGATGTAAGTGAAGGTGGGACCCTGGCGGACTGCCACATTTACAGCATGTGGCAGTCCGCCACATACTGTAATTAACCTTATTATGTGTGATAAGGTTAGTCATAATAATTTATAGTGTACTGCTGTGTGTGGTCAGCTTTCTAACAAATAGTATGTCACAATAGACAAAAAACTACAAAATCAGATAATGTTTTAAAAAAAAGTATAGAGCATCACATCAATAAGTAGACCAAATAGTATAGGAAGTAAAAAGTAATCCATCCAGATTTGATCCTTCACAGCTGCATATTTTCACAGCTGCTCCAACACTTACATTTTTCTTGTCTACATTCATGTATCGATGTCAATTAGTTCCCCCTCTTTAAATGAAATGTCCTCATTTCAAATGAAGTTGTTATATATTAAAAAAAAATAAAATAAATCATCTTACATTAACATACTGTTTACAATACATGGTCAGGCTCCATTTGCATTAGTTACTCAGTAAATTAGAATATTATTAAAATATTCATTTTTATCAGTCACTCCATTTACTAACTAAAAACAGTTATATAAATTAATTACAGACAGACATATTTTCTATTAGTCTTCTTTTAATTTGTTGATTACAGCTAATTAAAGCAAATCTGTATAATGTATGAGATACTTGTTTTACTGAAATACATGCTGTTTCAAATTCAGGTTAGTTTGTTTTTTCTTCAGGAAAAAGTATCAAAATTGTATAGTGAATGTAATATTGTTCCATTTTCACTTTATTTCTAGTAAGATTTATACAAAACAGCTTTGAATTTCTTGCCTATGTAAAGCAGGGAAATTTAAAGAGCGCTAGCAAATGTAAACTATTTTAATATTTTACACCTTAGTCATAATTCAACAAAATAGCTAAATGAGGATTCTTTATGGTATACAGTGTGACCATTTTATATATATATATAAAAAAACAACACAACATTATTCAAGGATTTAAACTTTTTTGTGATTCCTCATCAAATAATATCCTAAACTAGGTTTCTTGACATTTTGTTGTCTTTAGCAAAGTAATGACTTCAGCCGTGATGCTTGCGTGGCAAACCTAGAACACCATGGCCACAGTGAAACAACTGACATATCACTTTTTTTCCATTACACAGTGAGACGTTTTCTATCTCTGCGGTCTGAGTCTGAGTTGTGTTCTGTCAGAGTAAGTGCAGTTGACAGGGGAGCCTGGGCAACACCCTAAACCTCTGGCCTGAGACTTTGTTTTCCCTGGGCACCATAGCACTGTACTCCCCCAGGAGTACAGTGGGCTGCTATGGGCTGCTGTCTGTGGCTGTTTAACTCTACTCTCTCATGCCATACATTCGACATGAGCAGTGAAGACTTTCATCTAAGACTGAACTATCTCAGTTAGATTAATTTACCAAGTGCAAATACAAACAATATCTTCTTGAAATCTACATACACATTCAAAATAATGAAAATATTTTGAAGAAGGGGACTGAAAGTTCAGACCAAATCTTATTTTACTTTGTTTGTGATTAAATTTATGTGGCAGCTACTAGAAATATCATATTAAAACTTTCAAGCTATTACTTCTGTTTCCTAAACACTGAACTGAATAAGAAATAATAAGTTTCCGTATCCAAGGTAACTGACTTTGAAGATTTCTTTACAAATGAAAACTAATATGCTTGCATGACTTTTGGCTTGTGAGAACATATCTGCTCACATCAGTCAGGTTTGTTTTTAATTGCTTGAAATAAATATATTTTGCATGATTTTATCCCACATAATCATTCTTGAAATAATAAAATAGTTTTTTTTCATTCTTAAAGTTCACTAAAAAAAATCTACACACAAGATCAAAGACTTAAGATATAAGATTTTTTATTTCTCACTATGTTTCTAGACAAACTAGATAACAAAATTGGAACAGAGTCCTCGATGATAAATAGATACGTGGATAAATAAGTCTTAATCAGTCCTTATGGTGCAGCAAATGGGTGTGAGTGTGTTTGCAGAGGGGATGGAAGGTGGACAGATGGATTTCACAGCTCCTGGGAAAAAGCTGTTCCTTAGCCATGTGGTTGTGCTCCCTATGTACCTGTACTGTTTCCCAGACGGCAGCAGTACAAACAGTTTCTGTCCTGGATGAATGGGATCAGCAGCAATACGACTGACCTTCCTTTGCAGTCTGGTTCAGGTTGGGTAACTGGCTCTCCACAATCCACTGGGCAGTTTTCACCATCCGGGTCAAATCTTTTTTTGGCCTGGACTGTGCAACTGCCGTACCTACAGTCATACCAAGGCAGACGATGCTCTCAGTCATGGCTCTATGGAAGCTTTTGAGCAACTGAGAAGGAAGTCCAGCTCTTTTCAGTTTCTAGAGAAAGAAGAGTCTTTGTTGGGCCTTTCTCGTTAGAAGAGAGGTGTTCAGCGACCACCTCTTCCCAGGTTTGAGATGAGGTGGATGCTCAGGAATTTGACGTTGCCCATACACTTCACGACTTCATTACCTCCCTGCGAGTCGTGATTGTTGGGTGCACTGTCCTCTGAGACTTCCTGTTCAGGGAGGTTGAGGTTTTGGTATCACCTGCAAACTTTAGAACCCTGTTAGAGGAGTGGATGGCTGCACAGTTGTGGGTGAACAGAGTAATTGTTGACTCTGTGGTGTCTTCTGTGACTTTATAGGTTTTTATGATATAAAAACACAAAATCATATATTTTATGATATAAAATGATACCTTATTGCTGAAATGTGCTATGCAAATAAACTTGATTGATTGATTGATTGATTGATTGATTGATTGATTGATTGATTGATTGATTGATTGATTGATTGATTGATTGATTGATTGATTGATTGAAAAGAACAGTACTAAGCACAAAGCCCTGTGGTATGCCTCTATTACGAACCATAGTGGATAATGTTCAGTCCCCTATTTTCACCATCTGAGGTCCGTTATTGAGAAAGTCCCTGATCCAAAGGCACACTGATGATGAAAGTCTGAGGTTGTGGAGCTTTACCATCAGCTTCTCCTGGATGATGGTATTAAATGCTGAATTAAAGTTGACGAATATCATCCTGACATAAGTGTCAGGATGCTGCAGGTGTGTCAGGGCTGTGTGCAAAGCAAAGGAGACAGCATCCTCTGTGGACCGATTCGTTCTATAGGCAAACTGGTGCCTGTCCAGACCAGCAGGAAGGTTATACTTGATGTGTTTTAGGATGACCCTCTCAAAGCATTTTATAATGACTGGGGTTAGTAGTGAAGCTGGGCGGTAGTCATTTAAGATAATTTCAGAGTGAAGATGTCTACATTGGCTTTGGCGGTAGTGCTTTTCACTGTATGTATTAATGCTTATTGAGGTATATTTGGTGTTTGAACTATTGAAATGGGCCGTTATAAGCATTTTTGAGAAGGGTTTCAAGTATTTGTGGATCTAAGGTATTCAAAGGTGATCCCTAAACCTAAAATCAGCAGTATATTTGCCAGGTTAGGAAGCACAACCACTGTACTTTGTACACTGGATTTTAGTACTATAGAACATACATCTCCTTTGTTCTCCTACAGTGGGAAAATTCAGGTGTAACAGCAGCATTGAGGCATCTAGGTTCACATAAAGATTAAAATAATATTAAAAATATTAAAAACAAAATTGTCCTTACTGCATTCTAAGGACTATAGGCTTTGATAATATGGCTATTATTGAATTGGTACAATGTGAACTAGAGCTAAGCTGGTTTCAAACATCATCAGAAACTCATTCTTTTTGGGTTTTAAAGTTGCAACACCAGTCACAGGGATTTACAGAGGAGTGAAAACACTCAAGGGACAGTAGGAGAAGGAAGATGACACTACTAAGATTTAACTGAATGATGCGATTGCACCATGTCAATGATTAATATTACTTAAAGAGTGAATATTAATCAAGTGCTCATTTGTGATACTTTGAGTTTGGTCCAAACTGCTAGCTGAAGCCTTTGAAATGTTGCTAATCAAGAAGTCATTCTGTTCCCCACTTTTCTCTGCTTTTATGCTTTTGAATGGCTTTGACGTTTCTCCTAATTTGCAGATATGGGACTGACATTTCAATTGAACTGCCCACATTAAAGATGACGCCTTTGGCCATATTGATTCTCAGGATGGACATAAAGGAGATCTCACAGAGATGTGAGGATATCCTCTGTTACCATTCATGATATTACACAAAGAAAGCACCAAAGGGTTTATTGTTTCAGTAACTTTCTTTACACCACATATAATATTTATTTGCCACATCTAAAGGAGGAAAACATACTATATATCCCAATTTGCACTCAGTCCACAGGAAACTAAGTGAAGAGAAGGTGAAGGAGATTTATGTGGAAGTTAGGGCAAATACAGAGAAGAAAGAGAAAAGGAAATTGCTTCATTTTGTTACCATGGCCACCTGAAAATGCTTTCTGTCTTTCTCCTGTTCCAGAAAGAATGACCATACAGGGAACCTAAGCACAAAAGATGTGCTTTTCATAGGAGTGGCAGCTAATTTTCTTCAAAAATACAAAATTTGACTAAATATAAGGACATATATTTCCTCTCCATTTGAAAATATCTTTAACCTATTTTTTACCTTGACATGGCTTGTATTATATAAATATTTGGAACTCTCAGCAGTAGTGACAGTTATCACAATTATGACCTTTACAATTATCCTTATGGAAAAATGTCATTCTGGTCTTACAGAAGGAACAGTGTAGGCTAAAAACCCGACCATGCCACTAGTCATAATCCACCCTTCAAAAGAGCCAGATGGAAAGGGTAAGGTTTCACTTAAAATATTGTTTTTGGATGGAGGTGTGTAGCTCGCTCTCCTAGTCTTGAGCTCTCTCATGCTCCCTGTTCTTGTTTCAGTGTCTTCAAACCCTCCTTCTGCTCTGCTTCATCCATTCCTGTCACTGAAAACTGACCAAGCTCATCCAGATGAAGCACCCCAGGACCTTTTGGGTCAAAATTCTTAATTTTCTGAGGACATGATGATAGGATCAGAAACCCTATTTATCCATATACGTAGAATTCTTAGTTCTGCATTGAGGTTAGTACTTTTTCATCACTTGATGATGGACACTCAGTTTAGAGCCTTATAAGCAGGGGTCATAAATCAGCTATCTCACCTCGAGATGTCTGATAAACATATAACCCATAGGTCTGTGTCTGGACTGTGGGGTAGAAAGGTATGTGCTTGGTGGTGATTGTGTGCCTCAGCCTCTCATCATTCTCTGAAGCTGAACACACACACAGAGCGACCTTGTATGGAGAAGAGAGGTGGGCAGACATACTGAAGTCTGCTCAAACCATTCATTGTACTGTTTGGACACAATGAAAAAAAAAGGTTCTACTGTGATAAAAATTATTGAAACCTTATGGCATACCAAGCATTTTTTTTTTTACCAAGTTTCTATATTGATTTGTTTGGGATTTTTTTTTATCTTTCAATTTCCATCTCTCAAAAACCATCTATTTTTTTTCTGTCTTACAAACATACTCTAGGCCTTTTATTTGTTTTTCTGTTCTGTGTTTGATAATTAGTGTAACTTTAAAAGTAAACATTTTACTAGTTTTTGTGTTTTTAAATTCCAAAATGCAATATTTTATTAAAATTATATTTTAAGTTTCCACAAAAACTCAGTTTACCTGCAATCCATGTTGACTGCAATTAATCATCCAATGAGAGCTCAGCAGTATTATGTTGCTAGTACAATCGTGTTACATTGCTGTAAATCTAATACACACAATAAATAGATTTTACATAATACCTCTTCTTTATATGCAGTGTGCACACATTCAGGGTCAATTTAACAGTGATGCACACAGGAGTTGTGACACAGTGGTGAGCAGAGAAAAGCCTCTATAGGAATGCATGATTTGCTAAATTAGTGTTCATTGTACAATCCAACTTTTAAGTGTCCCGTAATCACCTCATATTGCAATTAATAAGAAGAGATGCTTTGTTATGGTGATATACCAAACACAAACCATAAAGAGTAAATGTTTACTACCAGTGATCTCAACTAGACCTGTTATTGTTCTGTGACTGGATCAGCCAGAGAGACTTGGGTGACAGAAAGTTGGTGGCAGTAAAAACAGAGAATAAGGACTATTGGGCTTGACATGATTTTCACTTCTACACCCAATCTGGAACTGCATCCAGTCATTCTTATCCCTATATATATAAATATAGGTCCTTACACAGTCTTTTTTTATACTTTTATTGTGGTCATTTTTGCGTCAGCACAAAAATCCACCATGCATGAATATTAGTTTCATTACTGAGTTTAAGACATACTGAAAGGTCTGTGAAGTGTGTCTTTCAAATTATTGCAAGATATAATAAACTGATCAGCAACATCCCAATGCTCTCCTTATCTTTTTCAAAAAATTTCAGCCTGCAATATTTGCAGATATTATGTTTACCCCAATTCTGCTCCTGATCAGAACGTCAGTGAGAAGAATTGTCTTTAGTCTTTAAAATATTTCCATCCAGTCTTGACCCTTTACCAAAACACATCAGTTGTGTCACAGTCTTAGGATTTATCCTAAGCAGACCGAAATATACATGAATATAGCCAGAGATAATTACACATAATCAGCATTGCTGATCATGAACATTTTTCAAAAGGCATCTTTTTTTGTTTGGCTATTGCTGTTTGAAATGTTTGATTTTGTATTTCCCTTGACAATTATCTAAGACCTGTGATACTTGGTTTTAAACCTCTGATCAGGCTCTGCTTGTGGCTTGAGGTACACGAGGTTTTTCCTGACCTCCTATAAAACACCACAACCACCCTTAGTTCTTAGAAAATATTAAGCATTTGTGGTTATTTATAGCCTCTCCTTCAGTAGCAATGGAGTTGATGATGTTGCTGAATATGCCAGTAAATGTCATTGGAGGTCATTTTTCAGGTCATCCTCCCAATCTCTGAAAGACAAATGAACTGGTAGTATTAAATTAAGGTCCAAAGGTTAAAGTTTCTATAATTTTATTATTATTTATCTCCTAGAGGTCATCTGATTTTGATAAAAGAACGCACACAACCTATACAAAGCACCAGGGTTTAAGGAAATAAGGGAGATACTATGAAGAAATTTACAATGAAACAGAAATATGTTTCTCTCGACAAAAGGGTTTTGATGAATCACTTTCTTCTCTCAAATGTTAAAAGATTCAAGCAGAGGTCCGTCATCTATGACATTACTCAATAACCATGCAGCTACGAGGTTTGATGTTTTTGCCCACTGAACTCTGTGCATCCTCACTCAGTCAGTTCAGTCAGCTGCTTCTTTAGAAGTCAGCCACTGACATCGACACAACATGTTATCTTTCATATATGTTATTAGAGTTGATTCTCATCTGGCACAGATCTCTCATTTGATTTCAGGTTATCCATCGTTTTTCCTCAAAATGGATAACCACTACATACACAAGATTTCTGCTACTTTGTCTCATCAGCACACCAAATACCTCCTTTTTTAAGCCTAACAAGATTAAATAAACTGTGACCATCGATCCACTTCCCGCCCAATTCCTGTCCAAAAAATTACTCAATTCCTGTCCAGCATGAGGTCACAAAAATACCAGAAAGGGCAAACATTAACTGGCTAGTGCATGCTGCAGGAGTAAAGGTAGTAATGGTAATAGAAATTGGCCTAAAAAACTGATTAGTTTATTATCTTTGCCCAGAAACATGTAAGCAATACAAGTGGATCAATACAAACAAAATTCCACTGTCAAGTGTGAATACCGATCATCCTGTGGCCACTGCTTCATTCGCCCTCATTCTAGATCAACACTTTTGGATATTTTCTGGGAAAATACTAATCTATATTCTGCTCATCTTTCCTTAATATCATCAATCTCCACTTAAGACAGTCAACCTATTTAAGAGGGACATATGACATACTAATTTAGTTGTACTGTGTCATTATATACAAGAGATTTTGGCAACAGATAACTTGAGCGTGACTGGAAATTATTTGATAAAATTACAATTACCTCTGTGCCACCCCCACAACAATTTTAGCTAACACACAAATGTGCACAGAAGATGTTGTGATTTAAGCCTGCTGATTCTTGCACTGCACTGAATGTGTCATTAGGATGGAAAAATGGCTTAAAGTCACTATGCCAGCAGCTTAGGGAAACCAAAGTTTTTCTTTGGAAGGAAACACGATTTTTATCTGGCAATAATGACAAAACAACATTTTCTGAGCATTATGGTGCTTAGAAAAAGCAGGAGTGTGGGCGGATTTTAGTCATGGATATACTCAGATAAATGAGCTTATAATTACTAAATTATAGGTGTATACCAGTGCACCTGGTATTTTGATATTTGTCAAGATGCTATCAATGCTCAGTAATTTCTTCCAGTAGTTAATTTATTTATGATTCACATAGAGTACACTGACTCCGGTTATGAAAGGGGCAGGATTATTTGTCACATCCAAATGTATTTATTTTTATCGTGTTCTGGAGCGGGAACATCCTAGATCATCATATTTGACACAAATAAAATGTTTACTTTAATATTTACTCATATTCAAACAAGTTATTTTACTTATTATAGTAGAGCATCTATGTAGAATGCTTGCTCACAGGATGAAGAGATTTTCTGTAAGATACATAAAGCATGCATACTAATTTTTAAAATTAGGAGCTTTGTTTACAAAGTCACACATGCAGGCATGAGTCTTTGCATGTGAAGGGACAAAGGTAGTCTTTTTTTGCCCATGTGAAGGTTGCAGGATTCTTGGGAGGGCACATATGCCAGTGCCGACAAGTGACACTGATCCGTCGGAAGGCTAAATTTATGCAAGACTGATAGGGGCAGGTGCACTTAGCTGGGACAGTGGCACAGGGTGGTCGGAAAGAAGCAGACCTGATTTCAGTCCAGGCAGAGATCGGGGGCAAACACACAACCCAAATAGGGGTTTCTTTTCAAAGCCAGCTGGTCTGGCTTTAATTCATGCAGGACATCGAACTTAAACTAATTTTTCTCTCTTTTTTTCTGTAATTATTTTTTTTTTACAGTCTTTATTGTTGTTTAGATTTTTAAACAGGTTTGCTCTACTTTTTTTAACATTTGGGCCTCAGCTGGTTCTGCAGGGTGTAACTTCCTGGGGAAGCAGAGAAAAGGCACGGGTGAGTTTTCACAGAACAATCTATTCCTTTCCTTTTCCCCCCCATCTTGTCTGAATGTCATTCTGTCAGTGGAAAACCCTGTACCCTCCAGGATGTTAGGCCATACATGGCAGACCGGTTCAAAACATGTGTAACAGATTAAGCCGTGATTTTGATATTGGTTCAACTCTGTTCAAAAAGTTCTAAAATTTCTTTAGATGTTTTTCTGTTATTTTATTCCAAAACTAAAGTAGATTTTATCTCACCAGACTGACAGTTAAGAAAAACAGTTGATTTCAACTAAGGTGGAAGCAAAAATTTGGAGAAAGTTTCACATATGAACTTTAGGCTACTTTCATATATGTAGTTTGTTTTGCAAATGACCACACAAAACAGAAGTCTCCAATCTTTTTCTCTTTTTGTTTTGTGCCAAATATATATTTTGCATAAGACTTTGAAAAGTTAGTGAGAGGAACAAAAACATTAATTCACTTAGAGTTTTGTTAGGTTTAAAACTGTTCCATTCTCCTTATTACACCAAACCATACCAAACCAATTTTGCCAACTCATACAAGTAGAACTCGCAGTATATCATTTTCTCATTTGCTTTCCTCATGGAGAACCACTAATTCCCAAAAATTTAGAACCTTAGAAACTTTGACCCAGTTTACGGGAACTGCTTAGCCCTCACATATTAGCTTTACCAGCTCTGAATTCCCTGGCTTTGATGGTCACCAGAGTTGAGGAAACGCGTTGTTTTCTTTCTCTGTAGGGTGGTGAATGCTCTCACACTGTTGCCTTTTTGCCTTTGAAAGTAACCTCATCCTGTCAGCTTGCTTTCAAGCTCTGCAACTGGTTTAATTCTTGTTTTTAGTTATTGATGTAGCAAGGTAGAAACTTGAGCAGGGTGCCAATTTATTTTTATTGGTAGCGGAAGAGTGATATAATGTATGTATCCAATTATTATTAGTTGGTATGCTCACCAAGTGTAACTCAGTTAAATTCCTAAAGAAATTTGATGTTATATCTATTTTCTACTCACACTAATTTAATTGCAAGAAAGTGAATGTTTAAGCAGTTGTTTAATTTGCTGTTTCAGTTGATTATATTATAGATGAAGTTAATCCAGATGCTTTGTGGTTACAATGTTTTCGTCATTGGAAAAAGTGTATTTCATTGAATTCAGTCAGTCATTCAATTTTAAACAAATTACAACTGTACCATGACTTATTGCACATATGGGAGCAGTTTTGATAGCAGTGGTATGGAAAGCATGGTGTTGTGATACATTAATGGCTTACAGAAACAGTGAGTAATTTTGCTCACATTATGCCTTTTTTATTTGCTCTTCCCTTTGTTATTTAACTCTGGGAGATTTCCAGCAGCGTTATGTCCTCCTGTATGATAACTCCTTTTCCTTCTAGCCCCTCTGAGCGGAGCTGAGGCCAGAAAACAGTATGACGCTCCGCTGCCGCGATACATTGCTTGTGTGCTGGGGCCGCCTGAATCTACAAAACACAAGCGCTGGAGCTAGGCGGCTCTTTTGATCTGCGGCTAATCTCAATTGCCTGCTTCCCCTCTGATCATGTATGAATAAGAATGAGTCGAGGGTGATCCTGAAGGCACAAAGAGCTTTAGACGGTGCCGCTCGTCTGCCAAGCTCCACCATGTAGCACAAGCCGGAGCCCGTGGCCGCTATAGGCCCCACAATCGCACACATGAGCTGGGGATTCCTCATTTAGACACATTTATTCCTCTGCGCTCCCTTTTCTTCTCTGCGAGATGTTATCTGATGCTTGTTAGGAGTGTGGGAGAAATTGTGTATCCACACCAAATGATCTTTAATTGTCCGTAGAATTGGCAGAGGTCAACAGCTGCAGGAAGAACATATGCCAAGTCATTGTGAGTAAAGGATTTTGAAACAGTGAAAACTAGAAACCTTTCTGTGGCACAGAGAAATAATAAAAGGAGGAAAGATAGATAGATACTATGCCAGACAGATTTCTGAACACTGTTGTCCATTGAAAAAATGTTACTCAGTGCACAACTTCTACCTAATTACTAGTTTAATGTGGCTAGAACTTGTTTCTTTGGTTCTATAAACTGAGTCAGATTTGAATATTTTATAGGACAAAATAACATATACATGTACTGAAAACTCTTAAAAAATCTGAAGTAGTGCATATACGGCTAGCGCAAGGTAGCAGTTTTCAGTGTGGTTAAAACAAACTACATTTAATAGTTACCATGAAATAATATCACAAAACTGCCAGTTTTCCAGTTTTAGCAACAAGAGTCTAACCCCGAATTTACACTGCCTGCGTCTCCGCTCTGCCACGGAACAGACTCTGCAGTAAATGTGCACCCACTGTAGTCAATGAGAGCATTTACACTGCGTCTGCATGGCAGCTTTGTGCTCATCTCCTCTGCAAAACCAACCATCAAAATTAGAACTAATCCTGTTTTTGATGGACGCAGAAGCAAATGCAGAGTCCATCTTCAAAGATCACATCACTCCAACAGAAAAAGCTGAGATGGATGCAGGGTAAATCTGCAGTTACAGTGCTCTTGTCCAGAGCTAGACAAATATATAATTAAGTTTGTGCCCTCCATGCTAGCAGGGGGCCCTCAAGAGCACTTTACTCCTTATAAAGAATACATATACCATACGTTCACATTTGTAGTTGTGTTGATCAAAAAACAGACTGCCTCCTTTTCCCCATCCCCCAAGAAGGCGCAATATAGTGATGGTCTATTTTTGTTCTTACCAATTAAACTCTTACCAGTTAAACTGAAACATAGACTGGGTTAGTTTGAACTATTTCAACAGTTTTGAAATGCAAATGTTCATCCAGGTAAACTTAGATCTTGGCATTTACGTGTTACATTATGACTGACCAACGTTAGAAACTAGGCACTCTGAAACTCACACTATCCCAAATTATATTAACCATATGCAGTCAGAGTGAGAGCATATCCAATCCATAGAAGGCAAACCCATACAATAAATAACCCTAAACTCTCCCTGCCAAATGTTGTACTTGGTAAAGAATGCAATGGAAACCAATGTTTCTTGGCCATTTGTCCAATAGGTACAGAACTACATTATTGATAAAGTCTCAAAGCACAATATGAACAAGAGTGAGGGACAATGAACATCATCAGTGACTAGTGTGTGCTAGAAAATCTGACTTTGCAAACAAACTTCAATAGGATAATTATGCATCTTAACTCATCATCTATCTGTGCAAATATAATCTCGCTCCCATTTCTGCACTCCCTACACTTTGACATGTGCAGTTTTTTTACACAACTTCAGGAAATTCTAGTGGGCACTCCTTGAACTGAGACCAAAAAAACAAAAGGAATGCCAGCATCTCCCCTTGCTAAGCACAATTAGAGAAAGGGCAGCAAGAACAATGAAATAACTGTGCCTGCTCTGGAGCGGCTCATACCGAATTATTTCCCAACCATTCAAAGCGGAGGAAAAATCATTAACAGAAAGTAAGTTTTTTTTCTCTCTCTCAAAGCAATCTAGAGGAGACAAAAAGAGTGCTTAGCCCTTGATATATACAGACTGAAAGCATGACAGAAGATTTAGGAACAGAAAGAGAGGTTAGAGAAACAACAGTGTCAGGGATTAGAATGAAAAAAACTCAAGTAAATTAAAATGAAAATAATTAGAATGCAGTATGAAGGATAATTTCAACAAGTATTTAATCTCTATTTAAAATGACTTGTTTTTAGAGATGATAATTCTGCTAAATTGCATTGCTAAAAAGCTGTTAATGCATGGTTTAAGTTACTGATTTATTTTTGCACGAGGGATACCTCCAAGTTAACACTAAACTGAGACATTTCATTCGGTTTGAGAAGGGAGCAGACCTCCCCTACAGGCTGCACACTTAACTGCAGTGTGAGTGTGTATTTAATCTGTAGCAGATGGTTCCCCCTTGGCACCTGTCATACAGTAGGCACATTAATGCTATATATGAAATTAAAGAGCTGTGATTAGAAACCGGATCGATATGTAGTCACTCTGCAGGTGTTTAATGAAATATGAATTCCAATCTTTTTCTTGTTCTGTTTTCTTCAAAATATCCAGATGTTAAGTGTTTATTTTATTGAAATTATAAAAATTAAGAGGAAAATTTCCTACTATTAGAGTCAAGTAAGAATGGATGTTTTGGTGTGTGAATGTACAAACACGCATTCATATGATGGTGTGAAAAAAAAGCAAAAAAAAAAAAAAAAAGCAACAGGCCTGACCAACAGTTTACCCGGCAGAGCTTCATCTGAGGCTGTCTGCATGGTCACAGGACCAAAGAGCTGTTCTGATGTTGTAACTGGAGCCCCGGGCGCAACAAAAGCAGAGCTTGTTGTTGAGCTTGTGATTCATCCATAATGCAGAAAAGGTGTACAGACAGAACACTGTTTGTTAAATACAACACATGCAAATCCCATGTGACACAGCTTGGAGAGAGCCTACCTTGTGGCCATTGCAGTTTAGAAGTCCTCCTGACCTTGTTGTTATTGTGTTCAAGTTTATACTTAAACTCTTTACATGATCTGTCATCATTGGGTTTTATGACGTTTGGTGTGACTGTCTGTGATTTTGATGACAAAAATCAAACTAGAAAAAAATTTACTTTTCAGGGGAGTTGTTTTAGGGGTTCTTTTTTGCATAATCTAAGTAAGAAACACTTAAATTCTCTAAATGGGCTGTTTTTAAGTTAAAGTTGTAATATATATTCATCATGGAGTAATGCAGCTGTTTGCGTCTGTTTGGAAAGTAAGCATGGACTAGAATTAAGATAGTTAAGGTTTTGATGCCATTAAGATTTTCTGATATGCCGTTCCTTTGATTAGGTCCTTTTAATGAGAAGCCAGAGAAACTGCAAGAGTATCCAGAGCTTTCCCAGACTTTAAGGAGCTTTAGGTCCTGCGGATCCGCCCTCTTTTTCTCATGTTGTTGTGCACTGGTGGTCAGCTGGCTGAATGAAGGCAACTTCTACACTTTTCTATTCCTTAGAAGGAAAACAATTTACAAATTTTGAAAATGTTTAAATCATGGACAGTCATGGAGCTCTGGCTATCTCACTTTTTATGATATTATGTTACTGTTTTAAAACCGCACCTGGTAGCAGATGTGCAACATGTAATGCTGTATAAAGAGCAGAAAGGCAAAACTGTGTAATATTCTATGCAATTATCACCTCAGGACTGTAACTAAAATTAGCTAGAATTTATTCTACATTTTTAATAAAGTATTTTTTTTTTAGCAAGAATGTATGTTATGCATTTTTGTTTGTGACAGTATTAAAAATGATGGTGTTTTTTTGCTCAAGGTTATCATGCTGCGAAAGTGTGACATACCTTGAGCTTTTTATCAAAATAGACAACAATCGGTTATTGTTATTTGTCCTGGAGTCATAATAACAATTATGTCTAATTGTTTAGCAAAAAAATTACTTAATTTAATAATGCACGTTTGGGTAGGTAAATTATCTTGTGGTGAAAAAGAAAAAAAAAGAAAAAAATAACAAATACAACATAGCTGTATTGCTTCTTTGTTTTTAAATAAAAATTAATATAGAACATTAAATTCATAATTTATTTAGATATAAATACCACATTGATAGAAAAATATCTCTTTAGGTTTTTTTTTTATAATAGGAAGAAAAAAGAAAATCAGTGGATCACAAATGTTGTTGTTTCGTACATTTAATATTAGCAAAGTGTGCTTCCATGACTTGAGTGAATCAAAATACATTTTTATCACCTTTCCTCCTCTAATTATAATTTACAGTGGTAGAATTTCTAGCAGCATAATTACTGGTGATGTTACCCTCTGAGTTTTCTTATCAATCTTATTAATAAGGAGCTTGAAATCGTATTAAATACAAGGCTTTGCAAGCTAATAAAATTAGAAAAAGCAGAGAAAAGGAATTCTCTCTCCTCTGCAAAGTGTGACGTGACTCCTAAAGTGGAGATATCTCTCCAGATGTTTGGGTTGAGCATGTCCTGAATATGTATGCTAAATTTAACAGGATGGATAAAAGACAATTCAATCAAAAAGTGTTTCATCCTTGCACAAAATTAAGAACTACATAATTAAATTGAAAATATTAAACCAAAAATGATACATTTTCATAAAGCTCAAGAATAAAATTTTAGAATAAAATTTGTTTTACACATGCTTTTACACTGAATAATATGCAGACACTTGACTAAAAATATTATCTCTCATCATGCCCCTCAGACACATACAGTATATCTTCTAAAAGTAAGAAAGAAAGCATGCAACAATATTCAAACCTATGTGCAAAAGGGAAATCTATAGCTTCTCAGCTGAGCCTGTGAGGTAAAATGGCCTACAGGTCTTTTTGTCCCCACCGTGAAGGCTTTGGTCGTCACATCATGTAGCATCAATCTACTGTCAAAACACCAAACGTCTCCAAAATTCATTAGGGAAACAAGCGCAGGAAACAGCGACTGAAACCTGTAAATACCAAGTAAAGCTGGGAGCATCCTCAGACATATCCGACATACAACAAATACTCCGCTCGTCTCCCACAGCCTCTGTAATAGCCGGCTAATTCTCAGGAGCGGCGAGGCAGAGTGCTTGACAACATCATCGACTGTGACAGGCAGATTGTATTTTCACGTGAGCGTGATCGACAACAGATTGCACTGAGCCCGGGCTGTTCCTGTTTGCCCTGGAAATGTGTTTGTGTTTATCTTTTGCTTGAAGAGAGGCATTCCTTTCCCTCTCTCCTCCTCCCTCTCTCCCTGTTTCTCTGTTACCAAAAACACGCATTTTTAGATGAACCACTCCGCGTCTGTTTGCGTGTGTGTGTCAGAGCATCTGTGTGTGACACAGGCTGTAAAGTGACTGCCAGGAGAGGCTTAAGAAACAATCCAAGCAAGATCAATATCAGCAAACCGCACTTATGTGTCTGACTTAACATCCAGTTGCAGTTTCCCCTGTTCTCTTTACATGCCAAACCTCACAGTAAACTACATTTAGCTGATGGCCTGAGGAGTGCGTGTACATGCTGTGACATATTGTAATTGCATAATTGTGTTGGCAAACTGTAAAACAAATTTTATTTTCCCCCATCGGGCTTTGATGCGACTGTCAAACCCACACTTGAACACACTCTCACACTCCCTCCTCTGTATGTTAAGCGCAGCCTTATAGGAGTAGGAGGGAAGGAAGATCTGGGCCAAGAAAGTTTCAGGTGGAAAAAAAAACTATTAAAAATAGTTTGACATAGTATACAAAATTCAAAGGGATAATTCAGAACTTTTTAGGGAAGGTTTTGTTTACAAATTATAAGGAGTTAATATCTCACCTGGAGTAGATACCTCTCTAATTGTCGTCATTTCATATGAATCCTGATTATATGGACAAGGAGGCAAAAGCCAACACAGAATAAGAGAGGGGCCAGGACCAGTGCAAACTTCTTAAAACAGCTCTTGAACCAGCTTCAATCTTAAAAACGTCATGGTGGTTTATGCAAATGCTACCTCATTAACTTGTAAACTATTGTCATCTTCGAATTGCTTACTGACACGAGAAATGGAGCCGGGAGTCTGTGTGCTACCATTGATCCTTCTTTGTGAAACAGTTACTAGCAACTGAACAAATAAAGATTCCCCGCAAACCCCTGAGAGTAACTACTTGACTGAAAGGCAACATAGTATAAAAATCAATAAAATATCTCTGAGTCAATCTGCTATTTCATCTTGATCCTGCACTGCTTTACTTTTGTATCAGACTCATCAGAAATGTTTTGAATATCCCCTTTTAGTATGTGTTTCACAAAGGAAATCAATGGTGGTAGAATGCCTTCAACCTCCATTGCTAATGTAAATAATCATTGGCTTATCTGTAAATAACTGCTCAATGCAAATCAAATGTGACAACCGGTAAAATTTTTCAGAAAAAAAAGCATTTGCATAAACCACAATGACATTTTTGAGATTAGACTTGATACTACACAATAAATATTTAATTGGTTTTGGCTCCTGTTGGGCAGGCTGATAACTTCTAACTAATCTTGATGTGTGCTATTTGAAGATGTCAAAAGAATTATTGACTGCAGGATTGATTTTAAGTGCTTGTAACTATTATACACAATCTCACTTAAAAAATAAAATTTAACTATCGCTTTAATCCACAACTGTTTGTAACCACATATGTGTCACAAGTTTTACAGATATCTCAGCTTAGTAGCAAAAGTAATACACATTGAAATACACAGTACAATAAGATTTTGATTTGGTCATGGATCTACAGTGTTCTTGAATATTAAATATGCAGTGGGACTTCCCTGCTTTGGATTAAGGGTAAGAGCACTGATAAAGCTGGATGTATGCCTTCATTGTAGTTTTACAGTTATGTGCCCCTATATGAATATGCATGAGCTAACGATCACATTGTTTTAATGATTTTACACCATTTAAATGTATTCAATCCATAGCCTCCAATTTATTCAGACGCCTGCATGTGGTCATTATACATACATACACACACACACCCACATATTTCAAGAGAAAAATATTTTAAAGTATATTCACAGATTCACTGGAAGGTTCCTACTTCCTCCTGTCATGTCTCTGCACTTTGTTTCTCTTTCCAGGTGCCATTAAATGACAACCTCAAGCATTGCAATGCAGAAAGGACCTCTCCAATGAGCTGCTGGCAGACAGTGTAGAGAGCAAGACAGAAGACGAAGGAACGCTGAATGTGGTATAACCAAAAAAAACAAACAAACACCTATGCATGTTGATGTATCCCTTAGCGTGTCTACGCACAGTCGAAACAGAGGTCTGAAGGGGGAGAAAAAGTGTCTGCAGAGGTTGTAAAAACTGTGTACTCATTGTTTCACTTGCTATTGATATCTGACATGTTCACATTATGAACTCAGGGTGTCTAACAGACTACTCCTTATTGATTATCATGGAGGACCAGGGTCCAGAGGAAATGCTATTAAAGATTAAAGGGTCATGTGATGTGAAGGTGGCACACAGAGTTATCAGACACCAGCGGCTTCAGTTACATGCTGTAATGTCCATCCGTCAAACATATTAGCCAGCTTGATTTATTTATTAACCCTTGTTCCCCACATTTCCTAACTTGAATAACTACGTGGCAAGATTGCAGCTTACACTCCACAGAAAGGCAAAGAGGGACTCATATTTTGTGCATTAGGCTTATGGGAAGGACTTAACTGTTTGGTGTAGATTTCAGAGTATGAATTGATACAGCAAAAATATAATACTAAACTCAAGTGAAACCAGGGTATCACAGATATATTTTACAGGAGACATTACACACTGAACCAGCAACTGTAAATATAGTGAATATTCGTAATATAAACATGGCTACTGTGTGTGTGTGTGGGGGGGGGGGCAGCATAAAAACTTGTAGTCTGCTTATGGTCATCTCCAGTTGTTAGAAAGTGGACAACCCCCTTTTTTGTTCACAGAATACGCCTTGTAATATATTATTGCTGAACACTGCAGTTGACAAACAATGATGAAGGCTAAACTCAGACTGGATTGCCTTGGATGAGCTCTAGTTCAACATCTATACCTAGACTGGACAAGGCTACACTGAATAACTCTATACAGGACCAACAGTGTTTGTTTTTGGCATTATGAAAATCTAAAATCAGGACATGTGTGGAAAAACACAGCATAATACATGTTCTCGTCAAACATCACCAGAAACTTTAACTGTATTGTGTCATGATGTACGGTAATTTTTTTAAAATGCAGTTTGGATTTGTAAAGCCTATATGTGGCAATAAACAAAAATTGACATTCTTACCCAAACATATGGTCAAAATCTATTATTGTTTCCTCTCATATACAATCACCACTGAATGAGAATAATAAAACTATTATAATAAATCTAGGTATTTAACAAATTCTATAAGATACATATTTCTGCACAAAGCCACTGCACTGTCTGTCTTATCTCAAGTGGCGAACTTACTGTTCTAATTGACACTAATAGAGTGGATGTTTGGAAATCATTTGGCTGGATGGATAAAGAGTTGCTTACTTACTGTCTGCTGCGAGGGCTTATCTGCATGAAATAGCTAAGACTTGGATAGATGGAACGAAAACCTGAGAATGTACAGTCTTTCTATATCCAAAGAGAATCATTTTCCTTAAGATATACCAGAGGATTTGACTTTTCAGTCTCTGTGTTAAACAGCAAATCATTTAGTACAATACTTTACTTTTCTTCTGAAGTCCCAGAAAGAGATGGGTTTTCCCCCCTGCACTAACAAAACCAGTTGTTAGAATTGGCAAATATTGTCTTTGGGTAGATTTTCATCAGCATTTTAGGGCTCAAGTTATGTAAGTTTGCCAATAAAGTTGTCAAATTTCAATTTTTGAAATGTACATGCTCAAAAATTCTAACATTTATTGAGCTTAATATATTCATCTTGTTTGTTCAGGCATTATAACTGTTGCCTAACTATTAAAAACACATTGTATTATTGAAATGCTGTAAGCTTATAAAATCTGTTCTTAAGAGAAGAGATGTACATGTTTTTTTGGAAACCAATGCATAAGTTAGGCAACAACTATTTCCATGTTGAAGTTGGTTGGACTACAATTTTGACTTCAAAATTAGTGCCATCACTAAACTAGCTGGATACCCAATTAAATTCTTGTTCCAACACAGAGCCTATCTAAACCATTATTGAACATTGCATTTATAAACAAACACACTTGATTAAAGTTTCTGGTGATTTCCATTGGTAACGTTTAATGCCCTCTGAAACTTATTTTTTACAGTGCATAATAAATGAGAATTTGGCTAAACCGACGTCTGCATACAAATAAAACATGTAAGAAGGATTTATCATCAAAACTAAGTACTTACTTCAGATGGATCTATTGATATTATTAATGAATGTTACTGGATTTACAAAGTAATGTTTTGTTTAAGTTTAAATAACGGCTTATATCATTAAAAACACACTTTTACAGTATTCTTTTAATTTAATAGGCATATAAAAGTCCAGAAGCCTTTTTTTGTTGTTGTTGTTGTTTAGCAAATTATGGTTGATTTCCGATGAAAGGGGTAAAAAAAAACTAAGTTTCCCACAATGAGCACTACAACTTCGGCGGCTTTTTAAAAATAGACTGCAGACGCGCTCTCTGTTGGTTCATTAGTTAAATAGACATGAGCCCATCATCTTCCTTTAGTGGTCCTCTCGGAGCAGTTAATCGTGTGTCCACTCTATCGGGACTGCCGTGATAATAAAGAATTAAGAAACCATGCCTCGTTCATTAAAGTAGTGTGGGGAAATGTGAGACCGCCCCCTTTCAGGAGTCAAAAAAAAGGAGAAGGGGGGGAATGATTATTGCTTCTCGCACAGGGTGGGAGAGTAGAAAGGTTTCAGGCAAACATTCGGTCTGGATTTGAGGGAAAGACAGAAACAGCGCTCTCAACACCAGTGTCAGGCTCCCAGACATCCCGCACTTCACTGGCACCTCCCTCCACCTCTAACACCGAGTCCCGCTCCTCTCACCGGCACCTCTTGGAGGGAACAGGCGAAGCGTCCTCACCGCCTCCAGAGAAGATACTGTCCGATCACAGAGAGGGTGGGGGGAGACGCACACACAGAGCACAGAGTAAGAGTGAGAGAGAGAGAGAGAGAGAGAGAGAGCGAACGAGAGAGAGACAGAGAGAGAGAGAGAGTAGTTTGGTTTGATATTATACAGACTCCTACCACGTACTGTACGTTACTTTTTTTTCTTACCCGGCGCCGTCTTCTGCTAAGTTGCGCTCCTGGATTTTAAGTGCGTCTCAGCGAACTCCGTCCCCCCCCCATCAGGCAGCGGCTTCACTCTTCCTGTCAAACAGCCGGGCCAAACAACCGGCGGACCCGCTTGTTGTTTCTTTCATCCCGAAGAAGATTTCATACCAAACAAAAGTAAGTACCCGCCGCGTTAACACTTGGCACTCACTCACCCAAGAAGTGCAGCGTCATTTACATATAGAGATCTTTATTTCTAAGGGGAAAGTTAGCGGCTCTATTTTGACGCGCGCAGCTCGTCAACAAAGTACATTAACTGCGCGTATCGATTTGTTGTGACCTCCGCCGGTGTCAACTCTGTACTATCATTACAAGGTGACATCAAATAGCTGGTTATGTTCTATTAGAAAGAGGCCAAATGAGTTTCATTTCATGTCATTGCTAATGTTACTGTTGTGGTGACCTTGTTCAGCTTTGTAGAGTCCACATACACAAAGCCACATAAAGTGAAATGAAGCGCGCTCCTAAAAATATTATACACAACTATATAATATATATAACAGTTCTATAGGCGTAGATAGAGTATATATATATATATATATATATATATATATATATATATATATATATATATATATATATATATATATATATATATATATAATATTAAATAAACTTTTAGACCAAGTGGAAAAATTGGCAAGTAGGCTTGAAATTTTCAGCGTATTGTGCATATTTCTATCTTTTTATACACATGTAAGCATGCCATGCCACAATTCATGGATTAAAGTGCAAATATGATATAGCTAGAAACTCTCCTTAAATTATTTTATTACAACAAAAGGATTTTCATATTGCAGCAGGACACAGTTTGATAGACTTACTTGGGTGTTAATTTATGCAGAGCCACACAGAACAGTTTTGTAAATCAGTCCTTTTGGAGAGTGTTACTGATGTTCAGGCTGAGCTAACAATTCATTTTCTGTGACTTTGTGATTGAGACTGACTTACTGTAACCACTACAAGGAGTGTGATATATTTACAAGGTGAGCACAGTTGAGTCTCCTGTGGCACAACTGAACCTGTTGCAGTGAGAGGATTAATAAGGACAATATAATTAACTTGTGCCAACTTTCACAGGTTGCCACCTCAGAGTTGAATTAAACCCCCTGCACTGTTTGTTTCATTTTAGAAGTGTACGGGCTCCATACAGAAATATCTTATGCTACGTTTAAATCTAAGACTGTGAGGAAAGTTGATATCTAAGTACATTTTCTTATATTTTAATGTTGTGAGGAAAATGTGAGGAAATACGGTGGGAATTTTACCTGCAATTTTAAGCTCAATATAATTTAGTAAATACTTAAAGTAAAAGAAAACAGTTTTTGAAAAAAATTTTTTTTACAGAAGTTTAGAATTTTTTTTACTCTGACTGACAAACTTATAGAAATGTAAAACATCACCCTTGAAAGGAAATATCCTAAGTTGACAAATTTTGCAGCATGTTGGAACGGCTTATTGGTTCTGTGTAATGCGCACTACATACCTTCAGTCAGTGCACAGTTGTTTCTTGCCGTGAATTCAAAAACAGAAGAGGCACTTACTCTCTGTTTAAAGTATTCTGCATCTAAGAGACATTATTTTAAAAGGTCAGCTTAAATTGCTATTTTTTTTAATTTTGTCCCACCAAAGTTTGTCATCTCTTTTAGTGAATTGTAATTTTATCAAAAATATACACTCTTTAGTCACAAAGATCTTACACGTGGCCTTCCCTCCCCTGACCATTGTCAATGAAGCTGTTCTGTGTGGCCTCTCTGGCCTGTTGCTCTCTTGGGATTAAGCGTTAGGTTAATCCGCTCAGAGGAAGGTGAGCACTCGCATGTGGACCTACGATTACACACAGAGGACTCCTGTCATCCAAGCTCTGTAATCTCAGAGACCCTTCACACACACACACACACACACATCCCCACATGCAGACGTCTGCTGCGAACAAGCACGCGCGAGTGCAAAGACGAAACCAGGTTCCCTGTCTGTCCTTCCCTTACACACACAGACACACACACGCGCGCTCGCCCTTTTTTGCATCAGAGGACGCATCGACACCCACACTTATCTGGCCTGCGCTGCAGTTGCTTCTCCTGTTTAGCTTAAGTCCTTCCACCTCCTGACAAATCATTTGGGATTTTGAATGCCGATTCACAAAACCAACAGTGACAATACACTCTTACCCTTCTCACAGAGAGGGATTAGAAGGTCACGTGTCCCTCTGATTGGCTGGGGCATTGAGCCGATTGTTAGGGCACTTTGCTGTACACCAGGGGCTCAGCGGAGCTTTAGTTAAGTGATGGGAAGGGACACTTTGTATTTCCAGCTTTTGAAAGGTTTTGCCATGTGTTTAAAAAAAAAAAAAGAAAAAACTTTGGCAAAATCTGCAGTGACCAGACAGATCTTCATTAGTTTAATTTCCTGCCTATGAAAAGTGAAATATAATGAGAAAGTTAACTTGTGACTACTGTAACATGTTAGCCATTTTTAGAAGAAGTCCCACTATGTGTGCTGCTCTGAGCAGAGACATTCAGTATAGCACAAAAGGCTCAGTTCAAGATTCCCTCATCATGGAAAACCAGATCTGTGAAAACATTCTTAATGAAAACATCAAATGTATTTATGTTAAAGCAAATAGTTTAATAGCGCCCTTTTTGGTGTGCTTCAAAGTTTTTTTTTTCACTAATGGTTTCAAATATTTTAGAAGGAGTTTGCACAGTTTGCACAGTTAAACATTCATTTGCAGATTGCCGGCTGGCAAGATCTAGAGGGAGATATTGAGAAACTGTAATTGGACTTCATGCCCTATGGCTCAAATGAAAAGGTAATATGAGAGTCAATTGTGGAGAATTATATTTACTCTAGATCATGAGAAAAATACCTGAAACAACTGAGAGTTGTCTCTTCTGTGTACATTTCCCTCTCTCTCCCTCTTTCTTTATATATATATATATATCTTGAATTCAATTTCGAATGAAAGTCTTTAATTTTTGTTTGTTAGCAAGTGAAAGTTCTTACAACCATATGTGTGTTTTTTTCTCTTCATATGCTCAAGACACGGTTCTTCTTCTGCAGTTTCCATTTGTTTTTGTATTGTTTTATAATTGCTCGGAAAAGTGTCCGGCTGAACTTCAGCATGTGTTTATTTGTTAATTTTCAACACACTCTCCTCTCCTTGTCTCTAATGTTGAGAATATTCAAAATCTCTCTCCACATGGATCTTTGCCTTACACAAACCTAGTCGTCGTTTCTTCATAGAAGCCTAAAATCACTTCACACAAAAAGAACTTAAGAAAGTGTCAGTAATCTAAATAAACAATTCACTTCTTGGATGTGTTGAATGCATACATTTGAATATGTCCTGGTTTTTGCATAATAATTCAAAACATTCTTCTATCTCTATCTAGTAATTAGCAGTGACGTTCAGCAACTTTCTCTGTATGTTGTAAGTGGATGGATGGGGTGGGGGCAGTGGGGGTGTATGGGTGTGTTCGCTGGGGTGTTAAAGATCACAGAGGAATATATCAGCCTTTGATGTTTAATTGTATTGTAAAACACACTTTAGAATATTTCTGCATAAAGTAGACTTCTGGCTGTGCTGTGCTTTGTGTTCTGTTGTTCTGTGTGTTTGTCTGTCTGTATGTGTATATGGGTGTCTGCGCAAGCGCGTGTTCGACTTTGCGTCTTGTCTCCGCGTGTTCATGCATCAGAATGCTTGTGCCTTTTTTTTTTTTTTGTCTTAGTTTTGCGAGGTTGTTGTTGGTGTATATTCAAATCAAAAAGCCTGTTGTTGTTTTTTCTTTCTCCCCTTTCTTCTCACACTGAAGAGAAAATGATTTGATGTCTGGGATGATGGAGCAGTCTGGAAAACAGTGTCAATGCGAGGGGCTGATAAGGCAGACTGAGAAGACTGATGCTGATGAAAACAGACAAACAGACGCGTTTGAGGTTAGTTAGGAGTTGAGCAACAAAACCTTCGGCCTCCGCTCAGGTGCACTTCGTGAAAGAGCGATGCTTTCGTGATGTCATCCTTAGCACCCCGATCTAGATGAACAGGACGTCCTGCCTTCTTCATCCTGTTTCCTGTTTCCTGCCTGCACTGTTGGTCATTATTACAGCAGCTGCCTGCTGGGTGGTCTGCGCTCGGCAGTGCTGACCACACAATCATATCGTCAGCTGCAGCCCACCTAACGAGACGCTCGAGACACCTCACCATACTTGAGGCCAGCTCCCTGAAATATTTGGACAGTGAGAATCTTGGGAGGTAAAAATCAAAATTAGTGGGAGTGAATGATAAGTTAAAGAGAAACATTTAGACTAGAGCAGAGGTAGGGTTTCTTTGTTTAAACACATCATACTGAAAGCCTCGATATCCATACTCAAATGATAAAGTCAAATGTAAATAAGAACAAAATTGTTTATACATTAGTTCAAATGATTCTTGAGCATGAAAATCCTACAGTTTTCTGTTGGGAACAATTTTATCGATTGCACCGATAAGTCATTTTCTGTCCGTTATTGATTTACGGGTTTTGATTCCAGTTTTTTAAGAATGACAACGGATTAAAGAAAATAAAATGTACGGCAGGATGTTTTTTTTTGTTGCTATAGTAGTTTTGAGTCCAACCGATCATGAATAAATAACCAATCTTTATCTTGTTTTTCCTAAGCAAAAATGCATGAAAGTACATGCGGTTGGTTCATATGGTAGAAAAAGAATTTCTCATTATCTGCCCTTCAGCTCTCTGTTTGCAGCCGTTTAGTTATGGTCCGATATGAAATTCTTATGGCAAGCTAAACTTGTCTAATAATACCCTAGTTAAGTAATAAATTTAAAAGAAGCCTAATGGAGAGAATATTTTAAAGAAAGAAGAGCAACAGTTATTCTTACTTTTGCTAAAATTATATCTTATTAACAGTGATGGGTGGCTCCAGTTTCCATACCATATATTAAATATTTAATGGCCCCCAAAAATTGGAAAGCAAAGGAAATGCATAGAAGTCATCTTTCAGCCAGCTAACCAACAGTGCAAAGTAGCAGGTTATGGAGGAGCAGAGTTGTGTTAGTCATTGAAGAAAAAAAGGTCTTTGGGATCTGATTGAGTGGACTTCAACCGGCAGAATTTGTGTAATGGAAAAGTTTGTGATTTGAAACCAGTTCTTTTCAAATCCTCAGTACACCACAATACTAATAATCAGGTTCATGCCTCGGGCCGTAAATTGGCTGATTTCAATCCTAATCCCTCTAATTGCTGCTAATTGAGTAAGTGTTATTTCTTTGACCACACACATTTTTTTTTTTGAGAATAAGTTGAGAGGATTTCCAGGGGGTTAATTAATGAGGGGGTGAAGAGAAAGAAAGTATACTGTATTTCAAAGAACTGTACCTGACCTTTAAGTATTAAAGGGCCAAAATTGTACACCTAAGATATTTTTACCTCTTTTGGTGTGGGACACACTTGGAATAGAGCCAGTACCAACAAAATTAAAAGAGCTGGAAAGACAGAGAGAGAGAGAAAGTAAGGAGGGTGGGAAAAAAAACAACATAGAGACGTCTTCCAACGACTGTAATTTATCTTTGTCACAACTGCAACATAGCCGAGTCATTTTGCAAGAGTCCGGCGAGACGCACAGAGGTAGCTCTGTGTCGTGGCCTCACATACGCTCACATCCATCTGAAGCCCACGCTCGGTCGGCTGCCACAATCCGCGGCACTGCTACTGCTGCTGCTGCTTCTGCCACCACCGCTCCCCATGCTGCTTGAGAGCTTTGAGTTACAGAGTACAGAGTATTTTTAGCAGCTCTTGTGTGCACACTGAATTCACAGGAAATTTACTAAGTCATTCTTTGGTGTGAATCTGCCCTTTTGTCATCAAACAAAACAACACAAAAATTTCGGCCATCGGCACAGGTCTGCACGTATGTTTCTCCGTGCAGGAAACTAATTCTCTCCAGGAAAGGATATTAATTATGTTCCTTTCTTTTTTAGATATTCGGGAAATCATATCAGGGAATTTATCATCCTTATCCAAGGGAACTCTCTTGTAAATCTCTTAACACTATCCCTGGTGGCAGGGAATGTAGGGGGGAGGCTCATCGGGAGAAAGAAAAAACAATATTCAACAGCTCATACACAGAGTTCCCACTTTTTTTCAGAGCACACAGCTTAACCAGATGGTGTACGGCCAAAGTCCACAGAACTGTTCCTTTCCACTGTCATCTGTGACATTCCCAACCAAAGGCCAGACTATGTAATGATGTGCAGCACAGACCCGTTGAGACCGCATACATCACCAAGCTAGCTGGAAAAAAAGGCAAAAAAAAGATTAGGAATAGAAGTGAGCAAGATGAAATATATAAAAAAAGATAAATAAAAGACGATATTTAAACTTTTCAACAAAGGCATATTAGAATTCAAACTTTATAAGCACAATAGCATACAGCGATATGAAAGTACCCTGAGGGTGGAGAAGAGCTAAGCGACGCCTACCGCCCACTCCTGTTTTTTTTTCTTCTTCCTTTTTCTAAAAACTTTCTTTTTTCTTTTTTTTTGCCTGACTCCCTCTGCCCCTTGATGTATGGCTTTTTCCTTACAGTGGCTCTCCCAAAGTGCAGCTCGTGATGTCATTAATTTTATTCATACTTTATAGATGCTCTGTCTGGGAAAAAAAAAAGAAAAAAAGATAGAAAACGAAGAGGGACGAGGCGAGAAGAGAGTGAAGAAGATGGAGAGAGAGAAACTGAAAGAGAGAGGAGAGGAGATGGCGTTGGAGAAGGAGATTTTCAGTGCAGTTGCATGTATAATAAATGAGGGGGGCACTTTGTTTGAAACTCCAGTCCGAGTGCTTTGCTTCAAGGTTTGCCGGTCCAGAGCAGGGTGGGTCGGTAGGTGGGGGGCTTGTGGTCTCACAACAGCCACTTTCTTTATCCTGCCGGCAGATAATTTCACCTGGCACTGCGGTTGGACCTGGTGGAAAAACAAACAACCTTGTTTATTTGGCGGAGAGAGATATGACAATGGAGCAGGGGATTGACTGAAAAAGGGTGAGGACAGAGTGAGGGAGAAGGAAAGAGATGAATTCGTGTAAGAGCGCCATTTGCAGTGACAGGCCAGACGATCCTGAGGAGAATACTGGCACCTGGCCCACACTTCCTAAACAGTCCTGCTACAGAAATAGTTCAGCCTTGGTATTGACTTTTGTCCCCTTTGTGTGTGTGTTTGTGTGTGCACGTTAGGACAATATAGATGGTTTCATTGTCTTGTGAGGACTTTTTCACTTTCAGCTGTTTACGTGCATGGGTATTTTTCAGCTTCCTGTGTGTTTGTGTTCGGAAAGCATAAAGGGAGTCTTTATTTGTCTCCTGTCATCGTTGCTGATAAAAATGGCCTCTGTCTTTATTTTTGGCCAGGCGCTGGACTCACGGTTTTATAAATAGCCGAGGAAGTGCGGGGGGATACCTGTCGTGGCTCCAGCCTCCCCTTCCAGTCGAGACCCAGTTCCCCCACGTCACATCCAGCCACTGCCGGCCCACTTTGAGCAGTCCCCTCCATCCCCCCCCCGTCTCCTCTCAGGGGCCAAGCAAACAGGATGGCATGCCGATTGGGAGTGTGAGAAAATACCGAGAAACATTGAAGGACTTGAAGTTAGGCCTGAAAAGCCTTAGTTAACGCCCTGATATAACATACAAACTAAAAACTTCTAAACTAAATCTTCTAAACTAAAATGTTTAGAAGATTGTCAAAACAACATTGAAGCTAGGTTTTGTAAATTAGAAAAAGCTCATGTTGCTGTAAACTTGGAAGAAAAAATATAATAAAAAAAAGCTCAGTGCAGTAGCAGGCTAACAACTAGCCAGATGGACCCCATTTTAATATATATTTTTTCAATTCAAAACAACTAAATTTGCTATATGTTATATTCACAGCTATTAACCATCTACACTTCCAGAAGAGACTGTGGTTTCCAGGTATCATATTGGTGTGCAACTGGCATGGTAAGGCCAGACTGGATTAATACAGCAAGTAAAGTCCTATAACAGCTTTAGCATAGTAAGAATAATGTTTTTTCAGCTGAGAAAACATTAAACTAAATAGTCAAACTGACTTTTCTGTCTTTATTATGCAGGCAAATGGCAGTCTTCTTGGTTAATCCCACTATTCTTCAAAGGGCACCACTCCTCGACCATGCCATCTAATTGTTAAAGCCACATTATCACCCTCGGATGCTCTTTCCTCTGCAGCTCTTTTTTTTTTTATTAAAAAAAAAGAAACGAGTGTCATCTTTTCTGCATCCTAGCCCAAGATATTATTCTCCAACTAAATGACTGACACTCTGCATCTTGGCCCTCATAATAGGGGCTTTATAATCATGTTATGAGTGGGCCAGAAAGAGAGAGTGAGTCTTTGCAAAGCACTATGCTGCCCTTGGTGGACTGTCTCTTTACACTGGAAATGAGGAGTGCTTCCCCCCCACCATTTTCTCTGTGCAGGGAATTGTGCCTCCTCCTTTTAATGTGTTTTTTGACAGCTTAATATGATAACCAGGCTACTTGTTAAAGAAACCTTAGATTATTCTCATAGCAAGAACATGTTTTTTTTTGTCCCTTTCCCATGTTCTTCAAAATGCTGCTCCACAAACTGTCGATGACCCAGTTCTGAAGAGGTGGTCGAAAACAAGTAAGAGCAAAAAAGCAAATAGCAGAGGGAGAAGGAAGAGAGGTAGGGGAAGGAGGTACTCTTGGGAAGTTAACTCAGGTGCTTTTCTTTCTTCTATCTCCTTCTTGCTTCCTCTTAAACTGAGCGACCTACCTTGTGGGTCTCCTCTTCCCTGTAGCCTAATCGGAAGAGAAACGCTGGGAACGATAATGGGGATTAGCTTGCACAGCTCGCCGGTTCCCCCTCGGTTAAGTACACGTGTAATGAGTTGTTTATTTGGGATAATGCTCAGTAGGTGCAACTGAAGCCCAGTGCCGCTCCTCTCCCTATTCTCCGTTTCACACATACACACTCACGCGTGCACACGCACATATAAACATGTACACGTATGGGGCATACATGATTTGTGCAAACCATAAATGTACCTGGTGTGAATTGTGATGTGTACAGACATGCACCTACTTTAAATAATAATTCACTCATGATCATTCATTTGAGTGCCTGTAAAATCAACTTCCAACAAAAGAAATTAAAAATACAGCAAAGTGTTCAAAGTTCTACTTTAAATGATTACAAGAAAGTCAGACTCTTTCAAAGTAAAATGACAGCAAAAGAAATATAGACATATGCACAGTAACCTCATGTATAGTTTTAAAATGTGCCACAAATATTGCATGCAGATTCATGCCCAGACTGGATTCAGATTTAAGGTAGACAAAATCCATTTTTTGTTTCTAATGGACTTAAAAAAAAAAAAGATCTGCAATTTAGATCAAAAATCCTTTTTTTTTTTTTTACTTAGGCTGTAAAACTTAAACAAAAGTAAAAAAGAAAATAGAAAAATGTTTGTTGTTTTCTTCTATTGATTTCCATGTGTAAACTATCTTTTTATGTTCGGAGCAAAACAAACATTTCAGTTTGGACTTGGTTTATATTCAGCAACACCCCTGACTACCACTAATACACCAACCCTTACAAATTCCCACACACAGCTGTGATGCAGGTCACTTGGTAAGGAGAAAAATGGGCAGTTTGTATTTAGAGGACTGAGTTAAGGGGGTGTGTGTATAAGTATTCCTGTGTGTGAGTGCTCATGGATGTTCTCAGGCCTTCTAGGGGTCAACAGGCCAGGGAATTTTTCTTAGGGTGAGGAGAAGGGGAAGGAATTGAATGATATGAGAAAAAAAATACGAGGGAAAAGAACCAAAAGGAGGAAAGGGGGATATGTTGTGTGCCCACTAGCCTCTGCTTCTGTCTGTTGCTCCTGCATACATGAACTGGGAAAAACTGTGTTGCTTAGTGGATGGGACGTGCTCTGCTATCATTGAGTGGGGGGTGTCGGGTGGTGGTGGAGGGGGGTTGCAGGCGAGGTTATGTGAACAGTGCAGCTGTGCTCGCAGCAGAGGGATTTGAGTGGAGAGTTGAGGCGAGGGTGGAAGCTGGGGGGGTGGAATTGAGGCACCCAGGTCCTTCACTGAACCACTAGATAGTGAAGCAGATGAGAAAAGAAAAATTCTACATTGCAGCAACTTGCCGTTGCCCCCTCCGTGCACTGATATTCCATCCCTCCGTTGCTCCCCCACTTTGGGCCTTCCTATCCCAAATAGGAAAAAATAAATAAATGATGATGGATGCTCGATGGCAAGGATAAGAGTGCCAGAAAAAGAAAGAGGAGGAAAAAAGAAACACTTTTGATTTATATACAGCGCTCATCAGCCAAAGAAGGAGCTTTTCCTCTGTAATAATCAGGATAATAATTTAGATTTTGTTGTCTTTTAGCAAAGGGGATTTCCCCGCAACACAAGTGTTTGAGTGAGATTTTGAAATCTCTCAAATTTGTTGAAAGATCCCTCCCTGCCAGTGAACGATTTTTTCGCCCAAGAAACCAGATCCACCACCAGGCGAAGGATGGTGGGGCATACGAAAAACCCAAAACTCGCTTGTCAGTCCATGTGATCAGTCGCTGTAGAGACAGGGAGAGAGAGAGAAAGAGAGAGAGAGAGAGACAAGGCAGAGGTGGCTGAGAGACGACAGAACACAGAATGGCATCGGTGCGCGATGCTAATGCATTCAGCCTGCCACCGTATCCAACAACAAGGCAAAATATCACACGACTCACTTCACAAGATGTTCCTACAACAACAACAACAGCAACAGACACGTAAAAGATTGCGCGCTCGTAGAGACACGCACACACACACACACGCATTTTAAAAACCAACCATGAGGAACACGATTTGAAAGCAAACAAACAAGTCACAATGTAAGGAACTTGTCTACGACGTTGTGACAGAAAAATAAATGCAAAAACACAAAAAAGCGGAAAAAAAACCTTTTGTTTCATGAGAAAGAAGTTTAAATGCAGGGGTGCAACCACACGTTTACATTTTGAGATGAAACTATAGTTTAGAGCAAAAGGAAAATAGAGGTTGTTGGCATATTCCTGTAGAAATGGTAAGTGTTGGGCTATAAATAGAGTGTGGTCAAACAGTAGTAGCTTTGGCATGAGGGGGGGTTAATACAGCAGCCTTCATTGTAGAGTAAAGGCACTCTGCCAGAGCTTGTAGATTCAAAGCAGTAATTTAATATTTGTTTGTCTCTATTATTTCAATCTTCCCCTTTCTCCTTCCCCAACTCTTTCTTTCCTAAAGGGTGGGAGGTGTGGGTGGGTGGGTGGGTGGGGGGGGGGGGGGGGGGGGGGGGGGAGTAACAGCACGCTTTATCAGATTACTGGGTCTGAGGTCTCTTTTAAACCTCTTTGCCATCTTGATGTTGTGCAGCTGTGCAGACTCTTTAATCACACGCTATCTTTTTTCACTCACCCTCTCCTCCTTCTCCTCCCTTCTTCTTGTCCTCCCTCCTTCCCCTAACATATGTTAATTGGCTGCTTTCTGTGACAAATTACGAGCGCTCACTTTGATGAGGTCGGGTTGTGATGGCGCTGGGAGTGGAGTACAGTGGAGCTGCCAGACCCTCACCAGTTCACCAGTCGCCCCCACCCCCCATGCCCTCCCTCCATAACCACTCCAAAAAGGAGCGCGGCACCCAGCCGATGAGTAATGATAGGCTTGGACTCGGTCTGGCCTGGCTCGAGCCTTAGTGGGGGCCACTCCCCTAAACAGAGGCTGATCTGTAGGTACCGTATGCCGCCACACGCCCTCCGCACGCCATGCACAACCTTTCGCCTCATGCAGTTCACCACTGACTCTCCTCAGGGAACTGTAACACTCTAAAAGCACCATGCTTTCTTTTAGCAGACTCAGTTTGACACTATCTACAGCAAAAGATTTTTAATGCAATTATTTTATTGCTTTTATTTTAGTTTGTGGAAAATTTATCTAAATTGATTATGAGAATAACATAATTTGTAGATGTAATGCTTCCAACTTACATCTCAAGTTTACATTGGTTGGTGGGTGTGTGTGTGTGTGCGTGTGTCTGTGGTGAAGGGACATTGCCTGGAAGCATAAACCAGCATCTCTTAAACAAACAATTTCAGTGGACCAATTTCTTTTTAATGATTCTCATCGTCAACAGGGAAACAATGTTCACAATAATCAGCTCTATTATTTGATGATGAAAAAAACAAACCCTCTCAACTGGTTTTTTTGCTCTTCCTCTGCCTCTTAGTCTCTCTTTTACAATCCCCTCTCTGCCTACTCTGCGATCTAGGTTACTTGGTTTCCTAGTGGAGCACAGGGACCAGAGGAGGGAAAAAAAAAGGAAAATCAGAAGGTCGAATCTATGAAGGACATCCTTGTTGAAGTGTGCAACCTTCTACTTCTCTGCAAATTACCCACACACTGTGCATAGACTGAAAGCCGAGTGGCGGCACTCTTTTCAACTCGGCAAGGCTGCGACCGATCGGCTCCAGGCAAAGCTGTAATGGCGTCCCAGTGGCAGGAAGAGGTATCACTTGATTTCATTGCTACATTAAGATGGTCATAACTTCAGAAATAATCAATTTACATCATAGATTCATGGTAGAAACCAAACTTGCTGACACAGCCCAGCAAGAAAGATTAGTAAATTCCATAACTTCCTCATAGATCTGCTAGTCTACACTAGCTGATATTTAACTAGTCAACCCAAAAAAGGGAAATACGCCCTTCTTCTTTTAGCAAGCATGCAAATCAGATAACAGCCCACAAGATATTCCATACTTCCAAAACCGAAAAGCAGAAAGACTCCTTCCTGCATGTACACTGAAAGATGGTGGTGGAGAGACAGTGAACAAGGCTGCAAATGGTTGCTTGAGGGTTAGCCATGTTAGCATTAGCCTGCGGGCCCTAATTGAGGCCAGGAGGGAACATTTAATAATTGCTGTCACAAGATCAAATTTAATTTTCCTCTCCTCACTGCTACTACTGCTGTAGGGTAGAGTGAAACAAATTGTCATCAGAGATTTCTAAATGAACAAAGCTTTTAATTAGGGTGATTAGAATACTGTGGCAAGGAAAAAAGAGTTAAGGGTGGGGGTGTGATGAAATCATCAGTGGATTGTCTCAACTCTGTTGTCTGCTGGTGATACGGTGCAGGGTGAAGAGGTGGGGTACTGAACCCCAAGCAAGCAGGCATGTATTACATCATAGTTAGCTAAACTGTTGCCCAATTACATTTTAGTTACAGTCAGCTGTTTAGAAGTAGCTTTTGAATAAATGGTTGAAAAGCTCTTTGGTGGCCCAAAAGTTGCAAATAGAAGAATAAAGTTTTGTTTGGTTTAAGCATCAGGAAAATATATTGATTTGTATTCAAGTAGGTTTACTGTATATTTGTGGTTATATACTGTATATATCAGAGTAGCCAAACTCAAACTCAAAACTATTAGGAACATTTGTTTTCGTTTTCTAATGATCAACAGCATCCACATCAAAGACAATGCCAAAGAAAATTTTAGTTTGCGCAAATGACATAGCAAACTCTTTTGAAAACTACCAAGAGTACAGTGGCGAGATTTTTCAACAGACCGTCACTGAAGAAAACTGCCCCTACTGTTCATTGGAAATCTCCAGATTGAACATGACTTTCTGTTCAGAAACCACTTGCAGCATCCTTGATGGTTTAGAAGGCAGAACTGAGCAAGTGAAATGTCATTATCTGAGAATGATTTTGTGCAAGAAATGTTATAAGGATATTTTGTGGCATATTGACCTATCCCATCTGGTACAAATAAGTATAATAGGGCCAATTTAAAGGAGAACGCTTAAAACATTTTTCTTAAAAAAGGTTTTATAAATAACACATTCTATTTTTAATAATCTTAAAGCAGTGCAGAATAATCTAAATTGAGCAAGCGTTACAAAACAATTATATATATATATATATATATATATATATGAACAATTATATTTATGTATATGTATAAACAGTTATATTTATACATAAATTATTACATAATTATACATCTGACAGTACATTATACATAATTATTTAACATAAGCTTTCTAGATTTTACCTTCAGTTGTTATAAAAATGCTGCATATATCAGACAACTTAAAAGAAAATTTACTTCTTAATTTGACTCCTTGAAATTGGCCTGTCTCTTTAAGAAGCTCCCACTCTTTTCGATGCTCCCTTTGAGGACATCATCACAACAATGCTCCTCCATGATGCTGTTTATAATCGTTCTTAGAAGTATTGGACTGAGAAGTAGTTTGGACAATAAATTCAGCTGCACAGTTCCGCCAGGTGTTTGCAAATTTCTGTGGTCACTAGTCTGAAGGAGCTGTGTTGGGGAGGTGCGAGGTATTGGTACACTGTGGGGCAGAAGCTGAGCTTTGGACTGCAGCTCCAGAACTTTTGGGTGAGAGAAAGCATTTAGGCGCCCCTGAATGGCGACCATAGGACATTCAATAATTTCTCAAATATGCATGAAAAAATCAAAGCAACACTCAAGGTGTGTTTTTTGTGAGAGAATAACATAACACTTAAAAATTTGAATTAACCCATTAGCCCTTTTGTTAGTGGCTAATGTTTAGTCAGTTGTATTCTCACACTGCTTATAAATCTCATAAATCATGCTGGAGGCAAGCTTATGTTTCGTAATGGAGTGTTGTCAACCAGTCTGACGAACATTTTTATTACTCATTTCCATTAACACAGCAGGGTTTCTCAAGGACTTCTTCCTTTACTTTTTCAAAATAAGAATCTTAAGCCTATATACAGGTGTCATAAAGGCTTTAAGGTGTCAAGCTTAAAGCTCTCTACTTCATATATACGGTCCATAATAATAGCACAGACTTACTTTACCAGAGGAAGTCAACAGGGTAGCAATTTTTGAGACAGCATTCACTTAGATAAGAAATATTCTGAAGTTTTAATATTGTGTGGTCCATGAGATCTTCTTGCACTCCTGTTTGACTTTACGAATGTGTGGACAGCTGCTTGGATACATTTTGTCATCATCAAGAACGTTCAGCACTAGGTCTTTCTTGAGAGAGGTCACAAATGAACAACAGCTTTAACCAAATAAAATAAATCAGCTGGACAGTACCACAGCAGTAGAAATATATAAACTTTACTTGAAGAAACTACTTTCTGGATTCAGCTAATATCATTGTGATGTAGAAAAGATTTCAGAATGAATACTAAGAATTTTGTTTATGTATTTCTTTTACTAATAAGCAGGATGTTCTTAGAGTTGTCTTTACATGGCATCAGAATGTATTTGGCTATAGAATATTTTTGGATAAACAGAATGTGTTGGAGATGCGTCTAACGGCCCATGAGCAATGAGGCCTTGGCTTCATTTTTAAACCTCAGACTAAAACATGTACACACACACACTCTCCATCAGTGTAGAACATTGGTAACATCCTGAGACATTGTCATACTCAGCAGAGTACATAATTGGGTGAATATGTCAGCGCTTTGTGTTCTTAGCAACATGACTCCCGGCTGTTCTTTTGGGGGCTGGGTAAAATTAGTGAAAAGTTTGCTGTAATTTCACTGCATTCGTTTGATTTTGCTCTTTTAGAGGAGTGGAAAATTTCTCACTACTGCATCCAAGTCTTTCTGGCATAGAAGCTTATGGTGTACATTTTCTGTTCCTGTTCCTTCGGCAGTCGGGTTACACCTGGGTGCTATGGTGCTCAGGCTAACATTTAAAGTAAGTGAGTGGTTCCTACTGACTGCAGAGTGACATTAACAAAAGGGAGTGACAGAGAGGAAGAAGTGACAGAAACTTATGTGGTGTTGAAAAAGTGAAACTTGGTGAAACTATTTGTGTTTATAAATCAGATGTGATTATTGCCACAATCAGCACCACTTCCATATTCAAAACCCCTTCAATATTTCAATAGCGTCAATCACATTAATTAAATATTAAAATTATTTTCATTTTTATCTCTGCTGTATACCTACATGTTGTCTAACTGCTGTCTCTTCCAAAGCAACTGGAATGGAAAGACTGAATATACCAAAGGGTGATTCATTCCCGCCTTCTTGGGCCTTTCCACATTGTGGCTTGCATTTGCTTCTTCTTTTTAACCTCTTCTTCTTTTTCTTTACTTCCATTTTATTCCAGTTTGGCTCATGGCTATTAATGTAGTTGCGGTCATCTACGCTTATTTGTTTATCACTCCTGCTTGTGAGCCACTGTCGCAGCAGACGGCTGCTGACTGTTGAGACAAAATGCCTTTTGAACTGGCTGGTTCTCCATTTCCCAGTTTGTTTGGCTTCTCCTTGCTTTCATGTGTGGCCTCTTGCTCGATTTGCCTTTGGTCCGGCAGCTGCAGCTTCACAGCTCTTGGCCTCCTTTCAAACAAGGAGGGGGCGCTTGACGCATTATGTCAAGTCATTTTGTCCTTGGGGAAGTCAGCGCCGGGTTATGGAAAGATGGCTTTCACCTGTCTCTGTACTGGCTCTGACGGATGGCTACCTATCTGTGTAGCTGCTGTGACGGCCCAAGGCCTGCCTTTCCTGGTGCTGAGTGAAACATACAGCTGGCCAAACGAAAAACACACCTCTGGTCTCAACTGTGTTTATATCACCTACAAAGGTCCACGATTGAAACCAGCACATGCTCAGTGAATTACAGAATATCTTAACATGTTAAAATTAAGCTGCATTTTGAAAGTGTAGCCACGCTTTCTATTAAAATAGTCTTTTACTAATATAAAAATTTTAAGAATTTAAAAGTATGTCATTGTGAAATTTTAATCTTCATAGAAAAGCGTTTTTATTTGATCAAATACACTCATAAAATAATGGCAGTAAGACCTACAAAAATAGCGTAATTTCTCACAATGTTAATATGATTCAGTTAAGCATTGTTCATTGTATTTTTAGTTTTGTTGTAAATTACATTTATCTAGAATTAGCTGGAAGTTAAATATATTAACTATCATTATTTTGGTATTGTGATTATGCACAGTATTTTAGCCATTCTCTGAAAAATTCAAATAAAATCAGAAGTTTTATAAAGGGATTATTGAGGTTCAGCCGACAAACTCTTGAGTTGTTAGTTCTTGTCTTGTTCTTGGTATAAGAATAAAAAAATATCTTCAGATAATGTTAAAATTTTAATGATTTGGAATCAAGTTTGAGTAAAACTATCTTGTAACACACACCTGATAAGAAATGTTTACAGCTTAAAGAATTTCATACTCTGGAAGTGCATTTCTTTTTGTTTATTTCCTTTTTCTGCTACTGGCGATACTCCCTATTTTGCGATCAGACTAATTCAAGGAAGGAAACACCTTTAGCACCTCTGATTGTCTCTGGCTGCCTGTTACATCCTTAGACTCAGCTGTTTGTGTGTGTTTCCTGTCCTGTCCTCCAAGATCATGGAAAGGAGTGATTAGACCATAGAATTAATAGGGAAGCATTGTTACTAAAACTACATCAGGATCCACCTAAATTTAAAGCTGACTTTGGAAACAAGACAATCAGGCATTAATGAGAATTTGAGAGCTCATATAGTGTTGCTTGAGATGCTGCCTATAGCAGTAAATTTCCTACCATAACGTCAGTCACATTTATGAGGGCTTGACAGAATGTTTGAAACGTGTGCCAACCATAGGCTATTGGCTCACTTTTCTCCTTATCAATAGACAGGTGTCTCAGTTCTGTGTCACATGGAGATTGAAAATAGAATATATGTGAAACCTTCTCTGTCTCACTAATGATCCAACTAAACCGTGATCTAATAGAGAGAGACAGGTGAAGACATATCCTCAAATACACACACACATAGACACAGATGCACACAAGCGGCAGCATCTAAATTCAAGCAGTGCTAGAAACACACTGGTTAAAAAAAGGAAGAGAATGAACACATTATAAGATGATCCACCACAAACGCTCTAATCCCCAGATGT
The DNA here is from genome assembly GCF_003331165.1 of Xiphophorus hellerii. NCBI lineage: Eukaryota > Metazoa > Chordata > Actinopteri > Cyprinodontiformes > Poeciliidae > Xiphophorus > Xiphophorus hellerii. The sequence continues at coordinate 19,393,821 of NC_045683.1, read as the reverse complement.
ACATGTTGCTAATCTCTTTAGCTGCTAACATGTTAAATTAGCCCTAATATCTGCTGAGATTCAGATTTAAAGATGTCCACCTACGTTTGGGCAACCGCCCAGGTTCAGGTCACTCTCCCCCCCCTCTGCTTGTGTTTCAAAAAAGATACAGACACTGAAGTGGGATGGGGGTGGAGGAGGTTGAGAGAAGTAACAGTGATAGCCATTCGTCACCCTGCCTATCTCGCTCTGACAGATGGGGAGTATGGTGTGCCACATAGAGGAGTCACTGCCTGTAATGACATTAGAGACACAATGAGACCCAGCACACGTTTTTCTGTTTATCCGGCCCGACCATTGACTCGTTCCTCTGCCTGATTCTTCCCTTCCTCTAATTTGTGCTGTTACAGTATATGTCCATCCAACCTTACTGGAGATAAAGTACTGCTGTGTAACAGCTTGAAAGCATAAACACGTATTTACGTGTTTATGCTTGCACTTGCAAACACTTGCACTTGCAAACACATCCACATTTCTAAAATAAATAAAAAAAGAAAGGCAAAACAAGTATGTTCTCACACGAAAACAAAGTACAAAACTCTAAAAAACTGTGCCACCGATAAAAAGGGTACTTGAGCAAAATTCATGTCAAACACAAATGTTTAAAATGCGAAAACCTAAAGGCTGTTGTGAAGTGCATCTACAGAAAGTCAGACTGTATTGGAAAACTGTTCAACATTTTCTTTCATTCTCCTCCTTAAGATGATAAAAGGAGTTTATTTCAAGGGAGGGGCTCTCCTATACACCTCCAGTTTACTCAGAAATTCTTCTATCTTTGCTGAAACTCCAGTTTATATTAAACTCTCTCTCTCTCTCTCTCTCTCTCTCTCTCTCTCTATATATATATATATATATATATATATATGTATATATATATATATATATATGTATATCTCACTTGCCATACTCTTCAATAACTGAAAGACAATTGGGCCAATGTATTTTGACCTTTATGAGTTTGGAAATGACTTCAAGGATAGAGTTATGTTCCTTAATTTGCCTGTATCTTCAGTCAGAGGTGTAATTTAAAATTTTAGAGCAACTTAAATTATAGCAGATAAGAACTTTAGCCAATCTATTCTGTTGTCATCAGAACATTTATGTATATTATTATTTTTACTGACCTGGCAGAAATTATTATTTGGAGAGGTGTACATTGACTGAAACCACACCAGCAATCTGTGCATAACACAGGCAAACATTGTGAATATTTTGCAATACTGTTAAGCCCAGTGCTTTATTTCTTTTTTTCTAGACCGCATGAACCAGTTTCATGCTCCGCACTATATAACCAAATGTGTTGCAGATGTACCTGGCATAGAGAGGTAGCTTCTTGGAAAAACATCTCCAATTCTGTTGTGATAAATGACCTTCCCCAATTTGCTATAACATGTGGAATTAGAGTCTAAGAACAGCAGCCTAAGCAGAAATGGGCACAGAGTGCATGTCTAAGTGTAGAGTGCTGGTTTCGTTCTCAACATTTCGCGATTCTCTAAATGCTGAGATTATCTCTTTAGTTTTTTTTTTTCTTGGAACTGGGGCTCTTGAACATTTCTTGTCATGCCCACTGTCCTCATTCACAAACAAAACAGCTGTCTTTCAAAATGATGAATTAGTCTTCCGGATGACTCAAGCTAAGAGTTCCTCTTTCTTTTCTCGCTGTGCATAGAATTTAAAGGAGTCGTTCTTACTGTACGTCCTTAATGATGGAGCCACATTAAAAACCAGTCTACACACGTCTATTAGATAGTGAAAAAGTGCCATGTGCTGTATATTAGTTTTTAGTGACTAAACACTTGGGAGAGAGGCGACCTAGAATCAAGCCTTGTGGTGCTCTGAGTATGTATGTTCTCATTGTCCTCTCAGCTTCACTTCTGAGACACAGAGAGAAAATGCTCATTAGATCTATGTGCTGAATCTCCACTCTCTCTCTCTCTCTCTCTCTCTATCTCTCCATCCGTCTGCTTAACAGATGGGAGGGTCGTGGGCACAGCTCTTCCCCTCCCCCTGGAGAGGCATGGTGCCTGTTCAAAAGATCCCTCTTTATGCTTCTCTCCATTTTCCTTTCTTCACTCAATTTCTATGTTTTCCTCTCACCACTCTTCTAGCTTTTCATTGTCACCTCTCCAGCTCAAAGAACAAAGATGTTAAACAAGCAGAGGAGCAACTGTTGTCCTTCTGTCTGCTTGATGCCACTGTGCTCTCTGACCTCAGCAACTGCCTACACCGGCCTCCCTCCAATTGTCTACTTCTGGCTTGTGTTAATAGAGAAATACCATTAGTTGGAAGCCTCCGGACCTCCCTCTGCCTTGCTGCCTTTGGCCATTCATAAATCACTAATCAAATTGCTGACATCATGCGAACAAGTGAGTTTGTAAAAATCAAACCAACAACTCTGACCGTAACCCAGGACTGAAGTGTATGTCAGCAGGATCGATATAGAGCAGTGCACATAAATTATGTCAGACGTCTCCCATTCTGAAGAGTGGGAGATATCGCACAAGTGGCTTGTGATAACGTCTCAGTTTTATTCTGTTTTTTAGTAAAACTACTACTGAAGAATCTACCCTTGACAGAAGTCTATTTATCTGTCTATTTTTCTGTGTGTTAATGGCAAAAAAATGATTGGTGTAATGCAACAATCTGCCTAGATTTGGGATTATTTTATGGTATTTTATGGATTTAGATACCTATTTCATCCCCTTGGTGTGTTTTCTGAATATAATGTCTCAGACATCAAGCCAGGTAGTCACCACCCAAAGTCAGCTGACCTCTTTGGTGGTGAACCTGCTTCCTTCCTCCAAACAGTGACATAGCTATCACCTGACCAGGATATTTAACGTGAACATACATTAGGGCCAGAGCAGATTGGTGAATCATGCAAATAATTTCTAGACGTTAACAAACACTGTGGGGTGCATTGAGGTACACCAAAACAAAACAGATCGGTAAACTTCAGCCAATAGAAGTTTCTTCAGTGTTGGTGGGAGACACCACCCATTTGTTTTCTTGGAACAATGGGAGATGTTTGACCTTGCTGAATTAAACTTTATTCCTCTTTGGTCTTGGAATGTCAGGTTGATTTTATCTGACATGCAAAAAATTTCACTGGCTTGATTTGTCATATAGGACCTGCCAGAGGCAGCTCAAAGCGGGGCTTATGTTTATGGGTTTATGACAGAACTGTTTTGTGAAATAGGCTACAGTGATGACAATAAGACATCTAAATTCTGGCTTTAAGTACCGTATGTTGTGAAATAGACTAGACTCTCCATAGTACATGGTCTCTTTTGTGTCTTCTTCATTTTCCCTTTTTCTTTACTTTTGGATTAGTAAATTGGCTTAAAGTGTTAGACTGTTTAGGTTTGTATTTTATTTGCTACTTTTTCATCTTATTGGCCCACTTTTGGTCAGGTATCAGTGTCAGGGGCCTGTAAAAACAATCTAGCTGTGTTGTGCGTCTTGAGCAAGTTCAAAAAGAACTGCTTGTTTGCTGCAATTCCCTTTAGTTTTTTTTATCTTGGCGTTATGAGGCTAAATTGGATTTAGTGAGTCAGTGGTAATCTGTTAAGTTAAATGATGCTCCATCCACCACAAGGGAAGAAAAAGGGAAAGGAGCCCGATGAGGAGGTGGGCACTCAGTTCTTAACCAGAAGCTGTCTGGCTCTCATATGGGACGGGGGCGGGTGTGAGGAAAAGTGGGGGGTTTGGTGGTAAGAGAGATAGGGTGGTGGGGGGCAGGGAGGAGGCAAGTTGCCCTGTTGTGTAGGAGGAGGTAGACGAAGCACAGATGAAAAGGCATAGGGGAAACTGGCTGAGCAGAGGAGGCATCAATACGGGGCTAAGTGGCAGCAGAACCTCACCTCAGGGGAGTGCTAGTTGGTGCTGAGAGCCAGAATTGGGGATTAAATGTTCAGGACACAGGCTTAATCTTAGTGTTAACGTTACGTAAGGCCTAAGGTGTTGCCCCAGCGGGTGTTGACATTGAGAGTTTCAGCTCTGCTTAGCGAGCTGCACGAGGAACTAGAGGGAGGAGGTGGAGGCCAGGAGGCAGGGATCACGGAGGTAATGCCTCCCTTGTTTGGAGTGATGCCCAGGCTGGGTAATGTTGAGTACAAAGACTTGGGAGGGGATGATGCTGTCAGCCTGTGATTGAGGTACTCCGGCTTGATTGATATCCTTGTCTGGCTGTCTTGTGCCAAGCGCCTTAGTGCTGGCTTGTAATCCTAGTTTGTCTGACAACATCCTTTTTTGTTGAGTACCAGAGGGCAGCTCTTTGTTTTCCTGTCTATGGATGGGTGTGTTTGCGCAGAGCAATGCTAAGATGTTTTGGATAGCCTCTTTAGAGCTGCCACAGTATTATTTAGGATCTTAGTTTTATTGTTATAATGGTTCAGTTTGATCGTTGTGTTAGCTGACGAACGCAGCATTTCAATACTTCCATGGGTGGGTGTATTCCAAATCTCTAAAAGTTTTTTCTTTTTTTTGTCTATCATTTCTTTATTCTTTAGACTCCATTGTCCCACATTGTATTCGTTTTTCATGTAATGGCAGTTTTTGGTTGACTGATCTGTAAAATATGGAAAAATTATGGTGATAGTGTTTCTTTAGAAGCAAAAATTATTGCCATGATCTGACTTATTTAAAACAGAAGAGAAACAATAATTGCTTTTCTGTTTAAGCACACATACATATATTTTGAGTAGGTTTAGTTTATACATATATATGTATATATATGGTGATGGCATGGAAGGTTTTCCGTCTTAAGGACATGAGGTCCTCATCACCAAAGATAAAAAGTAAAATCCCAGTGGAAACATTCAAAGAGCTGATCAGCAAATATAAGAAATGTTTGATTGCTTTTCCTCTGATTACTGAGAAGTATGTAATGTAACAGACACATTTGAGAATAGTTTAGTCTTTTGATAGATGGTTGTCTCTTTTTCTATCAAAAACATTCACGATTAAATAAAAATAATTATATAATACATAAATACTTATTAAAAAATAACTTTAAAAATGCAAAATGGCAAATATTAGATTATTAGTGTTTTTATAGTGTCCTTTCAACGTCTTTATTTTCTGTTGCATATGGAACAAAGTTGTGTGCTGTTGCCACAGGCCTTGGTCTGTCACTAAGAGCCAAAGTATCCCTGGTTGTCTCCATTACAAGCTTTCATTATCAATGTCCTACTCACAAGCACAAAAAGGTCAAGTGCATAGCAGTGTCCTGCACTACAGCTAAGGGGTTTGGATCTTCCTTGTACTCCCTTGGGCATGTTACTCAATAAATACATGGATTCAGGTTAGGGGAGAGTAAAAAAAAGAAAGGAAGAAGAGCGCATTACAATGTTCGAATATATGTATGGGAGTATGCAAAAGGAGAGAATATGAGAGAGTGAGGAAAAAGAGCAAGGGTGTTTGAGAAAAGAGAGACAGAGAGTGATAGAGAGAGAGACTGAGACTGACATGTCTTTTGGTGAAGTGGTGTCGTCTTCCACATCAATGTCTGATGCTTGTGCTGCCAGGTGCCGGAAATGTGGTTCAGAAAGGAGAGAAGAGAGAAGAAGGGGAAAGTAGAGAAAAAAAGGCAGGGTAGATGGAAGATTTTTTTTTTCTTATGTGACGGCGCTGACAGCTCCCCTGCATTGCACTGAGCTTAAATAATGGGATGCTCATTTGCATAACGAGGGACGTTATCACCTCTACTGTCAAAAGAAAACACAACAACAGTTCTTCTGCTCCTCCCCGAGATAGATTGGGTTGGCCTACTTTAGCACTCCAGAGAGATGCTCTGGAGCTTGGGCTTAGCCAGGCTCATACAAGAGTGCACACACACGCCTACACGCCCGCACACACACACACCCCTGCACACGGACAGCCGTTCAAAGTTTTTGGAGCGCGGTTCTCTTTTCCTCGTGGGTGCAGTCCTGCACATAAAGCTGCAGCGCTCCACCTGAGTGAGGGTTTCTACACCCTCAGCTGTTCACAAAAAAGTACAGTTTTTTACTATTAATCAGGTGGTGTCACTGACTTGCAGTTTCTCCAGCTGGATTAAGTGCAAGCAGGAGTTGCGCTTGATCCTAGTGCGACTTTCAGAGAAACATAGCATTTTTTCTTGTTCTTTTTGTGGCTTTGTTTTGCCAGAACGTGGCAAGACTCGGGCTCCGCTTTTACATCTGCCACTTATCCTGTAGCTCACATCTGCCTCTCTGGGAGATGTGATATGGACTGCAGATAGAGTAGTAAAAGTACATGGCTGGCAAGTTCCACTGTCAATATACAGTGCCGTTTCAAGGGAGAGACATAAAATGTGTTTCTCAGAGCCGAGGTAATGTAACAGTGTTGGTGATTAGAGCATTTAAGTTAGTGGCACATCCAAAACACTGTCAAAGAACGAGGCAAGATCCTGACAGCGCTGTCTTCTCTCATAGTGGGTGCCTCGGTAAAAAAAAAAAAGAAAAAAAAAATGCAAAAACTGATTTGCATGATATCGACAGAGAAAAACACAGCATTTCTCACAACATTGTTGACAGATTCTTTGTCTTTCTTCACCCTCCCTTGTGGCTGCCGTGATGCTACTTTTATATATTTTTTCCCCTCTCACTATTTTGCCATATTTTATTTCATTTAATGCTTATTCTCTGCTTACCCCTCCCTCTCTGTCTTGCAGGTACAGATGCTGGAATCTTTGAGGTGATTGGAACAAATAGAAAGAAGAAAAAAGCTAGATAAGAGATAGCAGGAGTGCAAGAGTGAAGAGAAAGAAGAGCAAAAAGAAGAAAAGAGGAGAGACAGAGAGTGAGAGAAAGAAAGAAGAAAGCTTTGAGTTATTCAGAAAGAGAAGAAAAAGAAAGAGACGGGGACGATGGGGAGGAAAAAGATTCAGATCACGCGGATTATGGATGAACGCAACAGACAGGTAAGTCCCGAGGGGGTGGGAGGATGGATGAGTACGAGAATGGGGGAGAGAAAAGGCTGGAGGAGGGAGGAAGAAAGGAGAAACACCCTACACCCCCAATAGCCCTCAACAATGAAGGTCTTCTGGGAGTCTGGGCAATATGTGAACTGGGGAAAGGAAAGGTGCATGCAGGAAATCTACTTATTTAATGTCTTTCAGAAGTATCCATATATCTTAAACTTTTACCTTTTCTTACATCGCAAACCAAAAACTTTAGTTTATTTCGTTAGGAATTTATGTGCTAGACCACCACAAACTGGAATGTAATTGTGAAGGTGAAGGAAGCAATCTCAACTGATTGTTTTTTAAGTTATTTTGTGAAAAGCTTTCAAACATTAGTGAACACATGCCATCATTAAGGCCAAGAAATACACTAGACTGGTCAAGGAAGTTCTGCAAGAAGAAAATGTAATACAGAATTGCAAATGTGAATTTCAAACATTTGGAATTTAGAGTAAAGGCAATTAATGCGCAGTACTAAACAAAACATTTGAAAAAAGAGTGGCTTCTTTTTTATTTGCATACAAAAGCTACGTGTGGCAGAAAAATTTACATTTGGCATTAAGCAGAACATAAAAAGAGCCACTCTTTTTTCAAATAGTTAAAGTGACATGCTGGAAAACAAATGCTGTAGCTCTATATTTGTTTTGAATAGAATCATTACCAAGACGTAGAGCATTTAATATCTAACACTTTAAGCTAAACAACAGTGCTAATAAAGGACATATTGGCGTAGAAAACACTTTGCAACAACAGCTGGCATCACTTGAGAGAGATATATAAAATGAGCTAATAGTGGACAGAGAGTTGGAAGTAGACACTATAGTCTGTGGCAGGAAATAGACAGAGACAGAGCTCTCTCCCTGCCCTTGAGGCCCACAATCGATCACTTCCTGTGGCATGGCTGACCACTGACACTTTGTCAGCTTCCTGGCAGCTCCAATTGGATCCATACGCTGCTAAGGTGGCCTCTGGATCACAGGTCAAACACATACACAGACCCATTTCTGTCGTTGTTGAGGCATCTTTATGCTTGGGTTCATACAGGCATGCTCCCATGCTCAAAAATATCTTAAGGGATAGTTTGGATTGTTATAAGTCAGGTTTGAAGTTTTTATCAGAATGAGTTCCTTACCTGAAGTAAAAAGATGTTATTTTGCAATGAGTGTGCCAGAGAGCTATCTCACAATTAGTCATCAATTTAGCTTCCTGTAGCATTCTAAAACATCTCAAATTGAGACTATTTATATCTGTGGGGTAAAACTCAGTACTAGTGGCTATTCACTACCTATTCTTTCACAAGAGACCAATGTTAATATTGTCAATGTAGTTTAAGCTAAGAAATGTCCATGTCAATGCGCCTGCAACTTCAAGCTGAATCTCTGCTCTAAGTTTGTCAAGAGTGGAGTAAATGTTCACATGTTTCAGATCTAGCTTTTTGGAAATTATGCTTAATGACTCAGAACCAGTTTATCAGACAGACTTGACGTACAGTGGCAGCCTGCAGCTTCACACATTGGAAGTTTAGCATTGCAACACATATTTTGTTCAGCGTAAAAAACAGCAAAAAACTAACAATGGTCTTTTGTGAAAATAAAGACAGTTAATATGCTGTTACTAATACAGCTCCTTTTCATCTTAGCTGTTTAAAATTGCTAAAATAAGCTAAAACTTGTCTGGCTAGCCTTCTCGGGATGTATGGCATGTTTTATTTGCAGTTGGATGTTGAACTGTTAGCGTTCCCAGTTGGAAAACCAGCAAGAACACCCCCAGAGGTTAGAATTCTGACTGGGAGAAGTTAAGGATCCCTCATAGCTGTTATACAGGTTAAACATATTTATAGTAGCAACTATTAACATTTTTAAGCATTTTTGACATATTATATTTAAATTGGTGGCAAAAACAAATCAGACCATTTTGTTTTCTGAAAGCTCATCACATTATGACACCCATCACATTACTGGTAAAGATTTTACAAAATTTTGTTTTAATAAATAAATTAAACTGTCCCTTTAAGAGAAAACAAAAAAATCTAGGTAAATAAAGTTTGACTAGAAAAAAATTATATGTAAAAGCATTTGCTCTTATGCCAGTTTTCTGTTACTGAAAGAGACAGGCAGGCGGACCAAGAGACAGAGCAAGAGCAAGGAGGAGGTCACAGGAATGTTACATGAGGACTATAACTATCGTGTTGCAGCACCCACTCTCCCTCAATGTTATCTCAGGCCCTCTCCCTCACCTCCGCCTTAGCCTATGCCTGCAAGCTGCACCAAGCTCTCTGACTCCTGAGGATAAGGAGGGAAAGAGGGAGACAGGAAGGACACCTGAGGGGAATCGATGCCTCAGATATCTTGGCTTTATTTACAGGGAGAGGAGGAAGGAGAAGGAAACTGAGCAGAGAGAAAAGGGTTCACGGAAAGGAAAATCAATAAATCGCTGCATTTTTCTTGTTTTGATCTTTAAAGCGATAATAATCATTAATAGCTGCTGCTTTATGGAAATAATAACTCCTCCTGACATGACTTCACCGAGTTATGTGGAAAGCACCACTCTCTTATTGAACCTGGAGCCTAAATATGTGATGTCATTTTGTTTAGGGGAGGAGGACATCACAAGACTCAGACAGACACAGAAACTAAAATTTTCTTCCTTTACGAAAAAAAAAAAAACAGAAGCTTTGCTTTTGCATATTTTCACTTCCTTTTTGAGGAAATGTCCCAAGTCTAAGCCAAATAAACACCAGATGACTGCTCTCTACCTCACATTCATAACATATTTCAGTTTTTGTGTGCCTAAAACATTTACTGTCCACTGAAAAGGATAGTTCAGAATTGTGAAGTGAGATTCTGTTAAAAGGTTACAAGCCAAAATATCTAACATTCAGTAGATGACTCTGTTGACGTCTTCATTTAGAATAAGTCCAGATAAGTTGGTCCCATTGACTGAAGCTAATGGCTAGTCCAAGAGTGGCCAAGGCCAAAGTGGACATAAAAGAACTCTAATTATGAAAAACATCATTGTGATTAAAAGTAAGACATTTAACAATGCATTACCTTTCTCTTAGAAACTCTGATGAGAACCCAAAAAAATCAACAACCTCCTCAGCTCAAAGTCTATGTCTCACTGCCCTGGGTATCATTGTATCATAGCGATGGATGCTAACACCACTGAAAATAAATGATCTATTAGCAAAATAATCATCCAACACAAATTTACAGGTTGTCATGAAACTGAAAAAACTAATGTGGATTTACCTTAAATGACAATAACAATAAGAGTTATTTGGTCCAGTTAAGATATTAACTCTACATAACCTTTTAACAGAGCATCATTTTAAAAAATCTTTAGCTATCCCTCCAAACATATTAAAACTTATTTCACCTGCAATACACAAAAAAAAAAAAAACAACTTCAGTAATGAGAGAGAGAAAAAAAAGAGCTTTTAGCTTTAAAAAAAGCTGCAAAATGGTGCTTCATGCCTTATTTTGAAATATACTGCAGTTCATCCTGGATTCTTACACACTCCATAACGCTACCGTCTTTGGAGTGGCACCACTCTGTGGAGCTGTCAGCGCTACCTTGCCACCTACAGAGCGGTGCTGCCTCTCCTTCCTTCCCCTCCTGCACTCCTCACAGTGGCAGGATCACACTGGGCACGGCGCCTGGCTCTCTCTGGGCGGCCACTTTGGACTGCCACCCCCGGGCCCCGAAACACTTCCCGAGAGCGGTGGCAGAAGGGCTAGGCCTCCCTGGTGTTGACTGGCTGCCCGGAGCTCCGGACAGTGGGCAGCAGTGTGTGAACCCTGGCTCCAAGCCGCCCGACCACTCATACCCTCTCCCAGCCTCGGGCACATGAAAGAGGCTCCTGTGTCATAAACTCATGGGCTGCAAACAGAGAGCAGACTCTCTTGATCTGCTCACACATAGGCAGGCAAATGCTCCTATGGTAAAAGATACAAGTACAGGTGTGGGTGCCCATACACATAGAGGTAACTGATTATTCTATCACATGCATATTTTACATGCTACATTTACTGGCTTTGTGTACCCTGAATTCACAAACACACGCTTTCATTTACATGCAAACATCTACAACACATATTTCTCTGTCTAGCCCGTCATGGGGATCAACTAATTTACTGCAATTGGCTCTAATTAGTGTTACCTCTCCAACCAGTACACTCAGTGGGCTTAATTTAGGATGACTTGTTGGTGTGTGTGTGTGTGTGTTTGTGTGTGTGTGTGTGTCCTTGTGTGGGACATGTGGTCTCCAAAGGGAATGGACCCAGGGGCCAAAGGTTAAACATGGATCAGGTCATCAGCGACAGGAAGTAAAACAACTGGATTTCTCAGCTCCCTCAAAATAAGTTGCTCACACTTAGCTGGGGAGGAGAATAAAAAAAAAAAAAGAGTTTGTTTTCATGTCCTTCTGTGTCTGTTTTCCCCTTTTCTACTCTACTGCTCGCTAAGTGAACTGCAGCAGCAAAGACAAAGGAAGGGGTCTTTTTGTTTCAGCCGGCAATGCATTCTTCCCTCCCAATCAACAGTGCTGGGGTGAGAAAACGTGTGAGAAAAATTAACAGCAGGAAAATAATGAGGCCCACAGGGTAACTCCTCACCCCTGAACTCCTCCTCCTCTAATTCCCTGTTTTCCACCTTCAGTCGTCTCCCTCTCCTACCACGGCGAGTGGCACTCCCTCGCTGTCATCTGCTCGCCACTACAGGATCTCACCTGAAAGATCGCGGCGTTTCTTTTATATTGAATGTCATTTTTGCTTGTTTCATTCTTGCACGTTAATTACATTATCCACCATTATTGGGCGATTTTGATCTGGACGAAACGGCTCTCCTCCTCGGGCGCCATTGTGTCCGAGGCAGCCCACGTTGTTTCTCATTGTCGTTTACAGTTAATAGGGAGTTTGGAATTGCTTCTGGGCTACAATGTAACCACCATAAGAAAATATGGCCATACATCGCAGCTAATAGCATCTGCTACAGATAATAGCATCTGATTATCTGTGCTACGTTAAATCCTGACTGTGTTTGATCAGCTCTATTTCAATGTCCAAAATACTTCAGCTGGTGAAACCAGAATAATTTTGTGCTAAACAGAAATTCTTTAAAACGTACTTTAAGACATAAGAATCCTAGTTTTATTTTCCAAATCATAAAAAATTATGTTATTTTATTTAATTTTTTTATTAAGACAACTGCAAATTGAGTCAAACATAAAACTTCAATATTATTTTGAGAACATTTTTAAACATTTGTTACCAGCTTGGAATTGTTACCCTAAATGGAAAAAAACAAACAACTTCTTGTTTTTTAGAGCAGTTCAAAACTTTTGTAAAAAATCTTTCATTGTCTTATTCTCGGTTTAGTGAACCTTAAGAGAGGTCTAACCCACATTGTTAAAAATAAAACTTTAACAGTGATATACAGTAAAATTGGCAGGACATTCATGAACTATAAAGTAATTTAAAACTGTTGGTTGGATGTGAAGTTGCCATAAATCAGTGAAAACAGTAATTTGTACATTTTGCACGTAGGTTGTTTTCATTTTCACATTAGAAAAAAAACATAAAGTTTGCATTCTTTTTCCCCTTTGCTCTTCTGATCAAAAAAGCAGATTCATTAAATCTTCAGAGCACATGTTCATTCGTGGGATTTTCATTGGAGATGTTTTAAAGATAATTTAACAATGAAAAGATTTTCATTTGTGTTGTCTAAAAGTTTAAATAAAAAACAGTTCCTCCATTTTTGTAGAAACTAAAAACTCAATCATTTTCTTTTCTCATTCAGTTTAATTCTTTTTGTTTTATTTGCTTAAATATTAAAAATGTAACTTTGTTGGAGCAATAAAGCAGCTAATGCTTAAAGTGTGAAAGTCAACTTTAGGATTAATTTTTATTAGCTTGAACTAATTGAAATAAAGTGAATAAAATGCACCTTGCCATGCAGAAGTGTCAGCTCTCCTACTCTGAAAGTTGACCTACCTCAGACAAACAGCAGCAAAGTTATTTCTATCATTCCAACCACTAACTTGGACCCAGAGATGCAAATTCCACTTATTTTTAATCATTCTTTTGTAGCTGTAGTTTTCCAGCATAAACAGGAACATGTAGAGGGGCATAGCCAAGTAAACATCTTCGATGAAACCAAATTACCGGTTAAAACAATTAGAACGGGTGTGCAATTTAGGACCTCCAGCTTAAACTGGCTAAATTAATTTTTTATCATTTTCTCTGGTCAACAGGTGGACTCTTCTTTCCATTTTAGATACTGAATCAAACACTCTTAGGAGGCTACTGCCCTCAGTTCATATGGTACAAAGAAAGCACACACCAGGATGATAAGTCTGGTTTTGAAGAGAAAAAGGAGCATAGAATATATTAGAGGTGGGACAAAGCCTCTTTTGTCATAATGCCCCTCTTAACAGCTTCTCTGGCTGTGATGCAGAGTTCAGGCCAAGGTCCCCGACTCCTCTTATTCCTTTTGCGTAAGCCCCTGGCTTCCTGCTCTACTGTGACAATAGGATAAGTGTTTGTCTTGAGACAAATTCTTCATAGGTGACTGACATTTCTTTGTTTGTGTGTGTGTGAGACAGTTTGTTTTGTGTGTCTGTCTTCATATGGCCCTGTTTGGTTTATTAACCAGCAGTTTTTGGGTGCCTGTCTATCCACTCCTCCTCTTCCTTCACCTCCTCCTCCCCCAGGGAAGAAGGCAGGAGGTGGGAAGCAGAAGCGAAGCCATTGTGAAGGGGAAGCCACTGGCCTCTTCCTGTTATGAGAGGAAATGCATACAAATGTGCTTCCTGTGCATCCACCCCCACTTTTTCTCTCTCTCTCCTTGTCCCTCCTGTCTTTTTCTCACTCTTTTGTGGTGCAGAATCAGAATATATCCCTCCTTTTCTCTAATTCTTTTAAGTCTTCCTGGAAAAAGTGACCTGGTCAGTAAGATAAAACAGGGCACTTTTCATCACTAAATATTATTAGATCGGTTGGTCCATGTCTATTCTGACAATATCTCTTAATAATTATAGATGTAATAAAAAAATAATTGGAAAAAAAAATAGCATAAGCGGGAGGTGACAGCAGGTAAAGGTAACATGGTTCAATGATTACCAAGTCGTGTTTGTGAGTCTGTGTGTGTGTGAATGAATTTGCGTGGGCATGTGTGTTAAACTGCATATGTCGCAATCTCCCCTGGGAAGATAGCTGAGGAGGAGGATATGGGTGAACAAATAAATTGTGTACTTCTTTAAAGTTGTGCAAAGTTATTTCCACCGTATATTACGGATCAGTTTTGAAATGTGAGAGGATTAGATATAAGAATACACAAAATAGGAGTATTTGATGTTTAGTCTACAAAAATCTCTGATTAGTACTTGTACATACAAAAATACATATTTAAATGTTCCATTAAAACCTTTCTTTTATGAGCCATTAGCTCAAAACTAAAATGTAAAAAGCTTTGATAACTTGTAATGTTTTGTGTATGTGACGAAAGGTACCACGCCCCAGTTGCCAGTATGCTATGAACAGAAACAATTAGGTTTACACTCACACTTATACCCGTCCAGTTTCCCACCACCCAAAGCACTGTCATATCAGACTTCCTGATGATAATAAAGTGTTGTGTCTAATAGTATTGATGAGCAGAGGACAAAAGGTTGTGACCACGTAAGGGTGGTTTCCATCTAGGAATGTTTTTTTTTTTTGGCATCTTGGTTTATTATTATTTCTGTCACTGAAAACATGTCAAATAACAGTAAATATAAAGTGCACCTACCTCTGTATGTCTCTACCAGCTGCTGAAAAAACAGGTCAGAGCAACAGTTTACAGCAGCTGCTTCGAGTACTGATGTGTTCTTGAATTTGCAAATAAAAGATTTCTCACATGGAAACCAAAAAGGTCACATCAGGCCACAAATGTGGGAAAGTGTTCTCAAGCCATGACAGCAAAGATCACAACATAAAAACTCTGTTGATGAGATTCATCACAAATTAGCACATCCCACATTAAGTATTTAACCAACCACTCGTCATCTCGGCAACATTCATATACATGCCAACTAGCTTTATTTTTAAATTGTGTGTTGGAATCAGACCACCGTGCACCGTGTGTGTTGACGAATGTGCGCGGATGGGTTTTTTGTTATATGCGTGTGTTGGAGGTAGCAGGTTGTATGTGTCAGGTTGAGATATGTGGGTGTGGTGTGATATTTTTGTGGCTGTTATTGTTTGGTCAGTTTAGGCTTTTCATTATCACACTCATTCTCTTCCCGCGGCGCTGTTAAAGTCAGCGTACGTGTGAATTATGATATGTGGGAAAAGTATGCATGCCGTTCTGCATTCAAGATTCGAGACTCAAACCAATTTGATTTGATTCTTTCCGTCTTTTAGCTGTTAAAATGACATGATGATACGTGAGAGGTTTAAAATATGTTTTCCACAAAAGTTTTGTACAACTACTGATGAGAAAAGCCAGGTGGCATTTAACTTAAATGAACCCAACTTAAAGTGCAACAGGACACTATACTATCTTAGCAAGTAAACTTTAACAAAAAACAAAAAAAAAAACTGTCAAACAATCTGAAGTTAAAAATTATACTATCTGCATTAAGTTAGCTTCCAAGAACTCTATACAATTTGTTTTATCTCTTTCAATTTTACCTTTCTTTAATTATATATTTTTTTGTTTGCAATGTGCAAAGTAAAGAGATACTTTAATGTGACAAAAGTGTAAATATAGTATATGAAGTTTATGCATTCAGTCCCAAAAAATTTAACTTTAATGGAATTATTTTATTTTATTTTTTAAAGCTTCTAAAATCTACCTATGTATTTTTTGTATTTTTGTAATAACTAACTAATGTTTGTATACCCAAATGTTATACAAAAATCCCACTTTAATTAAAAACTAGCTTTAGCTTAGTTTGACTTGACACAACTGGATACAAAATCTTTCAATAAAAATACATCTCTGAGGATGTTTGCCCAGGTAGATTTTTGCTGAGAAATGATAATAACCCTAGCTTTCTCCCTTTCTGTTTTGATATGCCATGTTGATCATTCATCACATAGCATGTTCTCTTTGCAGTTCAGTTTAGTCATGTGCAAAAAAGATAGAGAAATGTTCTGTTTTATATAAGTAGTTTGCTGTGAACTTTGTAAAAATTAATCACAAGATTTAACAACATCCCATAGCACTATCAGTTGAATCTCAGCTAAACATGTTCCAAAAATAACGTGAAGACTGTATCTGGATTGAGCATGGACATGGATCCATGAGACACTAAGAATCACTTGCTTAACTGTTGCTCAGATTACTTTTTAAACCCGCGTCTCCAGAATCATGTCGATGAATAAGTTGCCAGCCATAGTACGAGCAGTGTAAGCAAGCATGTCAATTTTGTTTTGAGACTAGGTCCTCATGGCCTTTCGGATTGTGCGACATGCCAGCTTTTGAAGCTTTAATGGCGCCAGTAGAGTAAGTGACAGAGTGAACAGTTGATAATGGAGCTATGATAGCAGATAGTTGTGTCCTACATCTGCCCCTTGTATTAAAACACCAGTGGAAGACAACACTCTACATGCCATGTACCACAACAGCCTGTTTTGACCTTATGTTCTGCAAGACTTGTCGTCTTATTGACGCGCTCATGCACAGTTTGCAATGCAATTCAGTCCCTGCAAGGCTTCCAGGCCCCTCTGGGGGAGTTTAGGTTTCAGCTGTGGATGATACAAGTTATAGTGGATATGACAATTAATCACATTGTCTGAAGTTGTGAGTTAATCTAAAGCCATGAGAATAAGGTTTGTGTTTTTCACGTTTCGTTATGACTGTAAATGTCAGCATGGTATTTAGAGCACAGGGGAGCATTTTCTCCTCGTGTCGTCACTGAATCTAACGAATGTTCTGAGGTACGTGACCTGACGCTGCTCGCACAAGTTTGTCAGGAGCTGGAACCCTCTCCGAGTCTGCGGTTTCAACCTGTTGCCTGACAGCTTTCTCAGCATGATGCTTTGGCATCTCGGGGACAACCTTAGAGGCAAAGGGGGGTCCAGAAATATCAGGATTATACCCACTCTTAGTGGAAAGAAAGAACGAGAGAAAGAAAGAGGGAAGGAAAGGAAAACAGGATGGAGTGAGAGGAAGATTTTGATATTGAGTTTCCGTTGTGCTTCTTGGGAGATATTATTTCAGGAAATTCAAAATTGTCAATATCTTTTCAAGCATGTCTCATTTTACAGTTATAAAGACAAACTGTAAACAGTGGCTGTTTATGGCGGAGATTCACAACAAACAGAGACCTTTTCTTTAAAGGCTTGAAAGGGTCTTTATGCTCACAGTGATAGGCTCTTTATTGTATTCAGAGCATGTATTCATTCACTGTTTATTTTGTATTTTTTGGCCCACTTAAACGTCAGAAGAGAATAGGCAAACACGCAGTTAATCAACAAACTCAGATGGTTAGTAACCAGCTGGGCACTGCTCTGGCAGCATTTTCCTCGCTGTAGAAAAAGCTTTGTCAAGACGGATCTCCAGTGTAATTAATACACACACGGTCGCATAGGAAAATAAAAAAAAATTCCAATAACAACAAGCAGTGTTGCTCAGGGAAGCTGGCAGTGGCATTTTTTTTCCTCCTCCCTCTACCACTAAAGAGCTTGCACACATGGTTTGGAAAAGAAAGCAGGTGCAGCTCACTGGAATTAACTCACTTTCACTGCTCTAGTTTTGATCCAAACAATAGGAGGAATAGAGGCTGTTCTATTTTCACAATGTGGCCACTTTGTATGCCTTTGTAGCAAAGGCTACTAATCTTAAGGGCTCACACAGACATACACAGATGTGGCTGCATACCCACATAAAGAGACAGAGACAGGAGGAGGGGGAGGCTGTGTTGCATGAGACAATTCTTGTTGTTTATCTTGAGTAGATTACCACTTTTGCAGCATATGCAAACGTCTTTAAGCAGACAATATTTTTCTCAATAGCAAACTCATTCTATCAGTCTAGCTAGTTGTCTCATACAGCAACTTGCACAAGTGTTTGCCATTGAAGAGTTTAGCATTTTATCATGTTTCAACCAGACCCTTCAATTTTCTTTATTAGAATTGTATCTGAAAGATGAATACAGGGTACTGTGAAGGAAAAAATATATAGTTTTAAAACTTTTTACATATAAAATTTTTTTCTACAAATGTTCTACAAACCGACAGTTATCAGATGTATAAATCCAAAATATCCAAACAAATCCAAATTTTGATCTTCTTTGAAACATTTAGTTGCTGTAAAAACTCGAATTATGATTTAATTAGTTCCATACTTTTCAGCAGTACAAAAATAGAAAATATAAACCAATATTTGATATAAGGGCAAATGTAATTAAAAAAAATATATATATATTTTATTATTTTTTCATTATTATTGTTATGATTTAAAATTGTATATGAGCTTATTATTATTTGACTCCTTACATCTATCTTTCTTACTGGTCATGATGACAGGTGCGGGACTGCCTTACCTGACTGCACGTCCCTACTGTTATAAAATAAAACCTGTTTTAATGCAATGTTTCATCCATCATTCAAATAAAGAAAGTGACACTTGAGAGTGACCAAAAAAAGTCAATGTCAACAGAAGAACACAAGTAGTCCTGTTTACAATTTGCCATAAGTCCTGTAGGTGAGGCAACATGTGAGAGTAGGTGCTCTGGTCAGAGAAGACCAAACTTCATCTTGAAAAATGCAACATTCTGATCTCTCTATGTATGTAATTTGCAAAGGTGAATGAGCAATACAATTTAGTTTGTAAATTGGAAAAAGTTGTAGAAATCTATCCCGATACAATTTTAGCTGTAATTGTAGAACTCTTGCAAAATACATTTTCAGGTTTTTATTTATGAAAAGAAAATAAATAAATAAATAAAAACTCCAGCTTCTGTTTCATTTTTCTTCCACTTTGCTTTGGTCTGTCACAAAAGAATTAAACATATGCCAATGTGAAACAATGGAATTAATACTTTGACAAGGCATTTAAAAACTTTTGTTCACTGTGATGCATCAATAACGCATTGAATAAAATAGTTAGAAAAGGTTCTTTTTTCTCTTTCTACCAGACACTTAATTTGCTGGCGATGGAAACTTTAACTCGCCGTATGTTCCACAATAGACCTCTGTGATCTTTGATGTAAAAGCAATAAGTGATCGTCTTTACCGTTATCTGGCTGAGACAGAGTATTTTCAGTTCCTCCTTTTTTTTCTTTTTTTCCTGGTATGGTGGATGGACTGTTACAGTCAGGGTATGTTGAACCCTCAGCAGACTTCACTTTGGCTTTAGTGGTGCTTCCCTTAGAGCGATAGTTTTTAAAGAAGAGATGTTCTAATGTCATTTTTCAGTGTCACTTCCTTTTTATAGCAGGATTGGTACATGAACTGTGATTTTTTTTCTATGTAAAAAAAGAAGCTAAATACGTTTGAGTGTAATTTCTTTCATTGCAAGATTTTTTATTTTTTCTGTCTGCATTTCTTTAAATCTTCGCATCTTCTCTGCTTGAATCGGCTTTCTTTTAATCTTGCTAATTTTGTTTTCCCTCTTCTCTCTCACCCAGGTGACATTTACAAAGCGAAAGTTTGGCCTGATGAAGAAGGCATATGAGCTGAGCGTGCTGTGTGACTGCGAGATTGCCCTGATCATCTTCAACAGCACTAACAAGCTGTTCCAGTATGCCAGCACAGACATGGACAAGGTCCTCCTTAAATACACTGAGTACAACGAGCCCCACGAGAGCAGAACCAACTCTGATATTGTGGAGGTATGTTACAAGAAAAACACATACACATACACACACACGCACCCCAGCACATTCCCTGACATGCAAGCTCACGCAAACACACAAGCAGACAGATGGTAACTGCGCTTGTGACTCATTCAGCAACCCTTACTTCTCTCTTTTAGACTTCACACCTAACAGAGTGCAAGAAATAATTGCTCCCATAGCTTGTTGGTCTTCCCCAAGGGGCTTGGTAGCAATATCAATCATTTTTTTCAGAAAAAGCATTTTAAGCTCTGCAATATGTCATTAATTTCAAGAAAATATTTTTCTTTAAATGGCCTCTTCTAGCTGTTTAAGCTTCCCTGCAAACAAGAGGTTGTCTGTTATTGATCTGGACTTCTCAGCCTGTCCCCTGTGGTGTATAATCACTGCACCCTGCCCTTGGTGTCTTGTCAGCATTGATGTGCCTCTAAGAGGAGGATGTTGATCTGACTTCTTCTGGACACTTGTCACCAAAGTGGCTCAAAGCAACGTTAAACAGAACTGTTGGCCCAGGCACTAGAACGCAGGTGGATCAAGCAGGAAATGACATTGTCAGCCTCCTGAAGATTTAAGCTCCCAACGTGAATCTGTTATGCAACAACTGCTTCCGGAGCTCCATCAGATCTGGTGGGCAAAATACCTGAATTAATACACACAGAGTTTATCTCCTTCTGCCCTTTGCCCTGTCTGCTAATTTACCCTTGCAGTGCTATGATCTAAACGAGTAGGGATATAAAGTCACCTTTTCAATGCAAAGTTAAAGACAAGTTACAGACATGGACAATTTTATTGAAATTCTTTTGTTATCCAAGCTAAATTTTGACTTTTGTTAAATTAATTTTATGAATCCTGATTTTTCCCTTGTGGTGGAGGAATTTTGGAAGCTATGTGGCTGTTTTTTATTAATAATATATAGCAGGATAATGCTATGTTCATAATTCATGTGCAACACATGCATACTTATCTAAATCTGTTTTTTTGAAGACAAGCACTTAAAAAACACAGTACACATCAAAGGGAACATAGATATTCGTGATTTGTAATGAATGAATATCACACATGGTCCAGTGGCTCAATCCAGATGGCTATGTGATCAAAAAGCATGGGACATATTTTTCTTCTCATATAGCTGCTACTAGGCTTATTGCCCAGTTAGTAAGTGACAGACTAGTTGTTTGCTGTTACAGATAGCACTCCAGATACAAAAATAAATCAGTTTACATATGTATATAAAAGTACTTTGGCACTGAAGATTTTTGGTCTTATGCTAATGCCATTCTTCATGTGATCAGTCATTGTCATGTTTAAAGTCTAAAACCAGCATAAACAAACATGTTGCATTACAGCGAAACTTCAAAAATGGTTACTGATTTCAGTAGTGCATTGTTCCATAGCCATTTCCATTTGGTAGAGTCAAATGTCAAGAGTGTTGATGCAGTTCCTACATTAAGCACTCAACATATGACTAACCTCAATGATGAAAACAAAGGGAATGAACGTGGTGCATTATCATGGACTGTACTGAAAAGCATGACAATTTATTCGCTTTTGCAGGACATGCTTTATTACTTGCCTATAATTCATACTAGCAAGCTCTTTTGAAATTTTAATCTGCTTAGGGCTTTATGCATTCTATAAATCACACTAATCAATTTAGGATATACTTTTAAAAAGCTAGAGTCCATTTGAGCAGTAGTGTTTTTAATGCACCCAGCTCTTCGCTGCCGGTGTAGTCGGTGTATAAAGCTGCCCCTGCTGAACCCATGAACAGAGCTGTCACATGTTTCAGCAAGTGCTTGTGACGAGAGTTCTTTGTAGCTCTTTCCTCAACTGTGTCTCCATTAGGGAGCACCGGATGGCTAACGTGTAAACAGCCGTGTCAGGGGAAAGACGCTAAAGAGCCTAGTGGGGGAGAGCACTACGGAGCACTACCTACAATTTGATCCCCAGAGGACTGTGTGCTTTTTGAGCAACTCACTGTGGGAGAAATCGATCTGAAGAGGCCTCCAGGCTGAGCTGCGGTGAGCTAAAGGGATTGGCCACAGGGCAGACACTAGCACGTTTATTGTGGTTAGGAGGGGGGAGGGTCTGAGCAAGGGTCAAGATTTTTCCCTGGAAGCTGTTTGTGATGCTGTTTAGCAACGTCACAGATGTGGGAACGTGGGAGGCTTGTTGAGCAGACTTCCTGTTGAGATGAACGGACGATGAGGAGGAGTTCAAGAACAAAATGAAGAGCTGGATTCAAAGCTGTAGATTAACTAACGTTCCCTCATAAGAATATGTGTTATTTCTTACGTGGAACTGCACAAGCTCTTGTCTTCAGCAGCATGCTGAACTGCATGCATCATTCTCCCTGTATTACCGCTGTGCCTGAAGTTGTAGTGGGAGGAGAGGCAGAGGTAGGGGAACGGAGCTCACAGTGTGGGCGGCTGGCATAGAGACCTGCTACATTAGCAATAAAGCTCTATGTAATTAGCATGTCTTTGGTTGATAATTAGCGTTGTTGAGAGAGTGGCACTAAGAACGTTGCACTGCCTCTCTAGCAACAGCATGTTTACAAGAGGCTCGAGGGCTGATCTCTCTTCCTCCTTTTATTCTTTTTCTTTTGAGTTCAGTTTTCTATTGACCATACAGCTTCTCTAGGTGTGTTTTTATTACTTTATTCTAAGGGTCAACAAATATATATATGTTAAATATATATATGTTTGGAACCAATGGTGGGTTTAGAATTTAAGAAGAAAAGAAATAGGACAAACTGTCTTGCTGACACATTTTGAAAACATTTTCATCTCGAAGAACACTTATATAGTTGTATGTGGAAGCAACAACTAGCTAACCATAGAACAATTGCGAGTTTTAAAATTGGACGTATTGCTCTCCACAAAGGTTATTTTTTTGATGGGAGTGTCTTTCATATTTAAACAGACAAAAAAGTCCATATTAGCATATTATGATACACTGTTTGCAAACTCAGTAAAAAATTGCATGTCTTAGTTTTCTCAAAGCTTAAAGGGGCGTTATCGTTTATGTTCTAGTCACAGGGCCATTTTATTGCACAATCAAGTAACTATGTTACTTTCAAATGTCATAAAAATGTTGTATATATCAAAGATAATTTAAAAGAAATTTGACTTCGCAGTCCGATGCCTTGAAATTGGCCTGTGTCTCTTTAAGAAGCTCCTGTTCTTTCCAACACTTTTTTCCAATATGACATTTACAACCACTCCTAGGAGCGTTGGACTGAGAAGTAGTTTGTATGATAAGCTCAGCAGTTGCACAGTTCCAAGAGTTGTTTGCTAATTACTACTGACACTAGTTTGGAGGAGCTGAGTGGGCGAGTTGTGGGGGAGGGGTGCTCTTTAATGCCCCTCCCTCAGCTGGAAACTGCATCTATTTCTGTGGAAATAGGTGGCACTATGTATGATCAAGTGCTTAGGCACCCCAGAATAGATGTCATGGGAGATTCAAGGATTTCGCAAGCATAAATGAAAAAATCAAAGCAATACTTAAGGTATGTTTTTGATGAGAGAATAATATTATAACATGATGCAAAGCTCAAAAATGTTGATTTTACAAAATACCCTCCCTTTAAAATATGGTTGTTTGGAGAAAGAGGGGAGCACCTTGGATGCAACTCTGGCATTGCCGATTCTCCACGGAAATTGGAAAGGAAGTCACAAATAAAAAAAAACAGTTTAAAAGATTTTTCTGAAATTTTAAACAAACTGAGATGTATATTTTAATAACTCAGTTTGATCTTTTTTTTTTTTTACCATGCTATTCTAACTCCCTGATACTCCTCTTGTGACTGTACTAAACTTTTCAATGTACAGCTATCATGCCTTGGCTAAACAAGAGGGGAGGTCCTCTTAATTAACAATAAGTGTTCAAAGAGACACCTGAGCTCATCTCGACTCTCACAGCTTGATAAAAGCAAACACAGACACTGATGCATCAGCTCTGGATGTCGGCGGAGGGTTCAAGTGTGTCCTGCTGGCAGGTCCACGTCTCACTCTGAGTCTGGCTGCAGATGAAACAGATATACACATAGATAGATTTCCCATACTCACTGTTCGCCAGACTGGCTTCCTGGACATGTGAAGAGCATTAGAGCTGTACTTGGAAAAGATGAGATAAAAGTGCCATTTCTCTTTTTTTAATCTTATGCTGTTCACACTTAAGAACAATCACTCTTCCCATCGTTATTGGTGATTTATTTTTCTGGGGGAGAAGGGGATGTTTGGGAGGGGGTGGGGAGTAATTGCCACAGCACATTGAAAGAGTCCTTTCTGTTTCTTCTACTGATGATAGCTCCCATAGCCCAAACCAAAGCAGAGTTGGCTGGATCATGCTGAGATTGAAAAACCACCAAATCTAACAACTCTGATGGGCTTTGCCAAATCCCTGCACCACAATGTGCTTGTCCTTCCTACTGCTGAAACAAAGAATGCAGGTTTGTGATGCAACTAAAGGGTTAGTTCCTGTTGTGGTAAATGGGGCCATGTGTCCTCTATGCTGGGAAAACAACCTCAATGGATGTAATGCTGGTATCAGTTGTATTCAGCTGTACAGTGTGAGCCATTGTCCTCTTAGTGTGTTGGAGATCGTGCATTTGACTGCATGTTTGCTACATGGATACCTTTCGCTGAGTGCTGTGGTGACCTCCAACAGAACCTGCACACGCCTGTATCTGTGCTGAAGTATCACATGGAGCAGCACATGGAGCTTGGAACTTAGGTGACCTGCCTGCCAGAGGAGGGCCACTGGCCAATCCCATTCCCAGCAGATTAACCTAATCTGAAAGTTCAGATCACCCTGTAATCTTAAACAGCAGCAGCACGAATTTGACTCCCACACCCTAACCTCAGCTTTTTTCCCCCACATTTCTTCTGCCTACATTTTCTCTAAGAAGGAACTACTGAGTAAGGGATGGAAACGGAAAGGGACAGAGGGATAGATGAGTGCTAGAAGAGAAGGAGGGAGGGAAAGAGGGATGGAGGGAGAAAGGCTGGTAATTATTTCCAAAGGTCATTCTGTTAATGACTACCTGCTTGGCTAATGAGATTCAGCAAAGCTCCCTCACCATGTTTCACCCTGCGTATGTTTCACCCGTGTACCAAGACGTGTGAGAAGCACAGGTGTGATTTCATCCCAGTGACAGTCCATCGGAGAAGGGGGAAGAGTGTGAGGAAGGGGGCGGTGCTGTGGGGGAGTGCAAATGAAGAAACATAAAGAGAAAGCCCATCAAGCCAGGTATTTCTAGGAGACAGCGCATCTACACCAGCTCAGTTCACATTGCAACAGGCGGTGGTTTTTTAACGCTTTCAAAATAGTACAGAGTCTCATTTGGATCGACTTGGTAACCTCAAAAATGTCTTTTTTGTTAATTCTGTCCCCATTTCTCTATTTTCTCATAAAATTCCTGCAAGTCAACACGACATGTGATCTCCTCATCTGAGCTGCCAGTGTGCTCGTGTTCTGCCGCACTCTTGTGAAAATATTTTCCAGCGTGTATGCTATTCTGTGTGCTTATTTAGTTTCTAAACAGCGTGGAGAACATTAGCCTTGGGGAGTTTTCTGTGTTGATCGGCTTCACTGAATGGCTGCTTCTCATGGCTCTCAAAGACTGTATAATTACTTGGACTTGAATGTAATTTATCCTCCATTACTTTTACATGTGTCAGCATCCAAGAGAAACAGCGGGGGTCATATCATATCTTCAGTCCTTTTCAGTTGTCCACTGTAATTTTGTGTGCAGCCATTCTGCGGTTTCAGAATAGGGCACATGTGGCGTAACATGGGGCGGAGGTGAGGGGTGTGGTTGTCCCGGCATTCACAGTGCCTCAGTGTTTACTAGCAATCGACAACACGGCTTGTTTTTTCTGGTGAGACGAGGATTAAGAGCTGAAGCTACTTTGACGAACTAAGTAAATTAACCTTGTGGCATTGGCAAGCTAAGAGTATCGCCGTTTGCTAAAAACAAAGATTTGGATGGCAGATTTTGCACATGGCATCACAGAGTGATTAAAAGAAGGGGGCAGATAGTCACTAACTGCTGGATCAAGTTGAATTCATTGTCATTACGATTCTAAACACATTGGAACTAAGAAAATAGCTCTTACACTTTTTTGCAAATTAAAATCTGATGTGTATTGTGGATTTGTAGTCAACCATACTGAGTCAGTAGTTTGTTAAACAACCTTTCGCTTTAAATATGTGCACATTTTATGAGGTAAACCAGTACCATGCACATCTAAAGAGTGACATTTTCCATTCACTTTTGTAAAATAACTCAAAAGTTAATAAGGCTGAATGGAGAGCATCTGTAAACATAACATTTCAAGTTCTGCCACAGGTTCGCAATTGGTGGGGGGAGTTGCAGTTGTTCCATACTTCATTTTTCAAATGAGAAATTGAACAATACCTGGAATATTGCATTACACTCTACCCTTTCTTGAAGTTTCTGCAAACAGAAGTGTTTGTGATTGGAACATGACAAAATGTGGTGAAGATCGAGGTTCACTTTTTCAACACTCTCTAAGGTACTGACATTTATCCAAGTTACCCCAAAGCTAAAATACACCACAAACTAAATGTTATGAGATTTCACTTTTAAGAACACAATGTGGAGGTATTGAGTTGCACAGCGCTCTCTGTTCCAGCTCATTTCAACTTTTAAATAGACTCTTTAAATGGAGATTTATTTGCTCCCCTATAAGTATGCTTCACAGTCACAGAACTGACAACACAAATTGATATGACCACAAAACGTACCACCCCCAGAACAGCGCCACTTTATTTGAAGTATTTTCCTTCTAATAAACGTTAAAAAAGTGGAAGCGGTCTAAAAATAGAATGTGATGAAGCTAAATATAGCTGTCTGTGTTTTGTCAGGAAGGGATAGAAGAATAGAACTTGGGTTGCTTTCAATCTCTCCCTCTCTCTCTGTCGCTCTCTCTCTTTCTTTTTAATTGCCCCCTCCTTGTGTTTTAGGCTGGGTAGGTTGGGGGTGTTTAGGCAGAGGAGTGAGTAAGCAAAGTGTGAGGATATTCATCCAGCCCTCTGTCTCAGCGTCTTTCTCCCTCTCACTTCCCCCTTCACTTTTCAAAGATCAACAGAGAAGATTTGCCCCTCGGCTACCGCATCCAGAAGGCCCTTGGTGTGAGACCTTGCGGTGCCTTGAAACATTTGATCCCCTGAATAAATAAGTCTATTATTTGTCTCCAATGTTGCCCTCTCCCTCTCTCTCGTGGTCTCTCTCTCCCATACTCCACCAAAGAGATTGTCCCTGACTGGTTATTTTCCAAAGTCTTCTTGTTACAGAGAAGATTCATTTGTAGAATGTTATTTCAACTTCGTCAGTACGTTCAAGCATTTGTTAAGATAAAAGTGACAAAAACGGAGGCGTCGGCGTCAGACGTTTACTGAGTTCCTGTTTTATTGCCTGTACGCCTTTTCTGACTACAGAAAAGTTAAACAAGATGTTAGATAATATGTGTGACCTACAGGCTCAGCACTTTTTTCCACATCAGATGCCCGCTGACCAGAAAAGCAGAACCTCAGTCAAGAAATTATACCACTTGGATCTCTGTGAGAGGTGTTTTTTAGGGTCAATACCAAAGCGGAAGTCTGAGGTACTCACACAACAACAAAAAGGAGGTTTTAAAAATAGACTGTTTGAAATGTGCCAATATGTGGTCCCTGTGGTGAGGCAGCAGCGCAAAAGGCAGGCCACTTCTGAGGCCACGCTGCCAAAAAGGCAAGGCTTTTCCACTGCACAGCCTAAAACAATTCACGCCAGTCATTAAGATGAAATGATGCCCTGTGCTTTGAAACTATTTATGGAAAAATTTTTTAGAATAATGAAGATCTATTTTTAAAGATGGCATTCCCTGCCCTGCCTGGAGTACCCTCCCACCCCTTCCCCTTTTCTCTCCCCTCTTGAGTGTGGAAACTCAAGGTCACGGTATAGAGGTCAGCAGGCCGGTCATTGTTACCCGAGGCCCCCTCCAGCTCCCTTTTCCTGCTATGTTGCCACGCGATAAGAGACGGAGAGACAAAAGACGCTAAGTGAAGATTAGTGATGCTGGAGGGGACCACAAAGTAGGAACAAAGAGCAGCTCGAACGTGACTTGAGATCTTCATCCGGAGACAGCTGAAGTTACTTGACTACACTGTCACTACATATCACTTTTGAGTCTGTAATTTAGAGCTGTATTGATATGATTGTATCACATCTGGAGTAGCATCTCTGACATAAACTGCTCATATCCCATTACTACCTACACAAAGTATGTAAATCTACACTTGAGAGGAAAACACACAGTTTTACCCTTGGCCGATCAATTTTCTGCTTTTCATCAGAAGCTCTTATAGATTTGTTCTCATTTGAATAGAGAAGTATTTTACAGCTGGAGTGTAGATGAGGATGAAAGATGGCCAGGCTAAGGGTGAGCACACAAGTGCCCTCTTTATGCAGTTCCACTGAGCTGGCATTGTGTGTCATAATGTCTATCTGGCTAATTATACAGTGTAGTGACAAGTCTGAATGACCACTTTGTTCCTGAAGCTGGGATGCTGCTGCAGCAAACAGTGTTGGATTCTGACATGTGCTAAGTGTGTGTGTCTTCCATATGGGAAACACTGCACCATCTGGTATTCTGCTGTGTACTGGCTAGCTAAAATTGTGTGTGTGTGTGTTTGAGTGTGCTCATCTTAGTATCAGTTTTAGCATAGACATAGTTTGAGGAAATGTGAATAACCGTTCACTTCCCTCACCTCTACAAACATTTTACTTATTACTTTCTTCACTCCATTTTTAGGACAGTCTAGGAGTCCTCTCTACAGACAGAAAGAACATACACTCTGTTGTTAATTACTAGAAATATCAAAACTTTGCTCAAGCATGAGAAAACTCAGAAAATAGTCGTAGATTTCGATTAAAATACAGCAAGACACAATAAATAGGAACTTTAAAAGGCACAGAATCTCTCAAAAGTAGCTAAACCAATAGTGACCTTAACCAGTGACTACTGGGTGCACTGAAGAATAATAAGAAACACACACACACACCCACACACAGGGACACACTGTGATTAGGGGTCCCACTTCTCAGACTGGTAACCTACTAAATCAGCTATCTAGCCCAAAATCGCTCATGCAGATACACACACCATGCCGCCGCCATCCATGGGCATGCCCCTCGACATGGTCCTGGCATGTTCAAACTACGCTTCATGAAACTGTGGCCCTCTTCCCTTTGGTCTGCCATCTGCTTCCAATAAACTAAGCCAGCCTGATTCCTCTGATGTTCCCTTTGCTTTGAAAAGCACAGAACCGAAAGAGTGAGCCAGAGAGAGAAAGAGTGTGAGACAGCAAGAGAGAGAGAGAGAGAGAAATAGAGCAAGTAAGAATAAGACCAAACAGGCCCAAAATGAAATAGAAATATAGGGAATAAAAGCACATCTCAAACATATTATTACTTCTTCCCTGCTGACGGTAAGGCCACCCTGATTGTGCTTATGGTATGCCGGTGCTGGAAGCTCTTAATCCACAACTTTTCCACTTCAGACTTACCTCCATTGCATTTGTAATGGGAAGAGACAGTGTTTCTCTTACTTGCCTCAACCTTACAAACATTAAACCACATTACACCTTACCAGCATGCTCTTACTCAATGAAGTTTGTCAGATGGTTAAATAAAGCATGCTCCTTGTGGTCTTTCAAAACTTTCCCCTTGATTTTAATCAAAATTTAATCTTGGGTTGGTAATATATTTCAGCTGAAATTTACTATACACTCCTTATGTTTTTTTTTTTGTTGTAAAGAAAATAAGTATATTTTTTTTATCCTGAAGTTCTTCATTACCTCTTTGTTAATGCTTGAATTTCACTGTTTCAAAAGAGAGTAAGTTGTTAATTGATTAACAATGTGATTACATTGTTCATGTTACAGATAAGTCTTTACACAGTGTATATGTTTATTTAAATACCTCTAGGTCATCACACATTTGCTAAAAAATTAACTACTGTTTTTCTCAAAACAACAGCTTCCCAACTCAGAGTTAATAATGATGAATTCAAAACATTGATGATTGGCTAATAGAACCACAACCAACTGTAGACAGAGCCATTGTTGTCTTTCATACATCTGTTCTGTGAAAATTTGGCTAAGTTTAATGCTTTTAAAATGAACCTGCCATTAAACCTTTTAATAACTCCATTACATGGGTAATTAGTTCTTATCCTCTGTCTTGGTTTCATTTCAAAAGTGTCTCCAGGAACGATCTTACCATTTACCACATGTGAAAAGAGTTTCTATCAATGGGTTGTTTTTCTTACATGTTTTTGCACTGGTGCTGTCAGTCAATGGGTTGAGGACATTGAAAAACATTCACTGGCCTGGCTGTCACCAATAGCCATAAACACAATATTGAACATGTCAGACCCTTCAGCCACTGCCAAGATTACTGCAGAGGGGAAATGGTCAGTACTGGAACTCTTTCCAAACACAACCCATCAACTAGCCAGAGTAGATCAGAAATAAAGACGTACCCATCAAGCCAACAGTGTTTTGACTCTGTTCGAGAAATGGTTGAAGTGCAGAAAATGTGAGGCGCAGGACAGCGAAGGCGAGACCAAGACAGACTGAGGAGCAGACTGAGACTGAGACATGGGGGCAGAAAGACGGATAGAGGGACAGAGAGGTTGAGCAGGGTGGCAGACTGCCGAGCAGACGGATCCTGGTATGGCGGGAGCTCTGGGCAGGCGTCATCTGTCCCTAGCAGACCCCCTGGGGCCACTCAGAATTCACACCCAAATACCCTCCGCTGTTTTGCTTGAGAGCGACACTAAGTTGGCACCCACAACCCAAACTATGAAATTTAGCTCTTTTTGCTGTTATTAAAACATTACAGAACTCAAAGCATGTGACGTTGCGAATATGTGTATTTACTGAACAAGCATGCTTCTGATTCTTTCTAGCTCTGGTCACCTCACTCAATTTTCTCAATGCTGTCCGATGGTTTCTCTTCTACCACCGCAGTCTAGGCCAGCTTGGCTGAAGGTGCAAAGCTACGGGATACCACTGAGACGCTGCGTCTCAAGTATGTAGGACACCTTGTCTATGCTGTGCCTGCTTCACACAAGCCCTGTGAGTGGAGTCATAAGGGAGCGTCATGAAGAAGGAGTTTAATTAGGAGCAAGCCTCCAAAGGGGCCATGGAGAAAGACACTGAGCGAAGCAAGAAGAAACAGCTTTTATGCCATTTTTTAAACCATATAACCCTCATTTCCGGTCCCCTATCTTGCACATTTACTGGACTTTGTCCATATTGTACACAGCAAAGTACGTGATCAGTGTATTCTTAGACACATTCTGTGGTTTTTGTTTGGTGTCTGAAGTCATCATCCTCTCCTACTCACTTCTTACTCACCTACTTCTCATTTCACACTTTGGTCAAATATGGTCTTGTTGTTCTGTCCTTTTGAGAACGTAGCAGAGAAGGTGTGAAAAGAGGGCAGTTAGGAGGAATACTTAGTGATACTAATGTAGTTGAAAAACAATAAACTCTCAGGATAGTACTGGGGACTTGCCAGAAATGTCCCTCTTTTCTTCGGCTTGATTCACTTTTGCACTGCACTTTTGAAAGTGGATCAAAATATTTTTACAGCACCTTGCAGTTACAATATCTGCCAATATCTGGCTTTACCAAAAACTAGCACTAACCAAACTAGTACTAACCAAAAGCAGAAACACCCCCCTCAGCTTGTTCACAACAAAAAACATGCAGTGGCAGAATGCCAAATATTTACAGACCTGGTGTTCCTGCTTTTATCATGGTGTTCTAACCAAGATGTTCTTCTACAAGATGTTGCCAAGTATGAACAGTAAGCGAAGCAACACACAATTCAACATGTTGCCTCTCTCATTGGTTCACTTCCTGTCTTTGGTTTACAGGATAGTCCATCCGAGAGTTTTCTTTTGGTTGGAAGTTCCCAGTTTTTGACTGTTTTTAAAAGTGTTTAATGACCGGAGAAAAAGAAAAATCTGATTTGCCATTATTTAACCAGTCAAACAGAGGCAATCAAAGAAAAATGTCCAATTGATAGTGACTTTCTTAACTATTGTATAAGAATACTGTCTTTACATTGTTTTAGCAGCAATTTGAACTATTGCTGCATTTCTGTTTGGAATAAAATAGTGGGTAAATACTTTGATACTATGCAACTATAGTATCATAAAGTGGTTATCATAAAATATACTTGTAGAATCTAATACTGGCCCAACATTCCCTGAGGACTCCATTTTAGTGAGAGGTTGTTCGACCATACACTTATAAGTAATAAGTTATTTTTGTTTGTTGCCTTGCCAAATTAATAAGTAACTCTTACCCCCTAGCAAGAATTGAAGTCTCCTTAAAATAAAAAAAATAGATGAATAAATAAAACATATGAACAAGTTATAAAATAACATTAAAAAGCATAGGATGGCAAAAGGAGGCTACAAGAGTGAGAGGTCCATTTATGGCTACAGATGATCCTATTGGTTGCTGGGCTGTTTGTCAGTCTTTGGCAACAGATGTGATGTCACTGAACAGGTGGGCATAACTGGGATAGGTGACATAGCATCCTTGAACCCTACCCTAAATATGTCGAGTCCTGCTGGAGAGCTAAGCCTAGGCCACATGCTTCGTAGTCATGTAACACTCCTGTCCTGGCCGCCTGCACTCCATCGACACCCAGCGCAACCATTGCCCAACCCTCTGCAGGACAGCCAGCTCAGTTACCCCATATGGGTGACACTTTTGGCCCAGCCTTTGCTCTCGTCCTCCCGCTTCGCTACACTGCTGTTTCTCCAAGAATGGAATTGAATCCCTAGTGCTCTTCACGCTGGTGGCAGTAGGTGGAAATCTGTGCTGGTGGGAAGAAAAGTTACTGGTACTTGCGTGTGTTCTCATGTGAACCAAGGAAAGGCCGGCGGTTCAGCTCTTGTCAGCATGATGTGATGCATTGCCAAGATCACGGAGGAAGCTCGGCAGGAGAAATCGAAACTTTTTTACATCTGACGCCTTTTCTTATAAACAAGAATGCAGCGTGCTGAACCTCTGTCACCCCTTTGTTCTTTCCGCGTAGAGTGCTCTAATAGAGCAAGAGGGCCTGATTCACTGCAGGTCTTCTGTATCGCCTCAGCTGATTTGTTTGGTGTGATTTCCTGAAGACTGTCAAAAGATATGAGAGACGCTTTTAAATTCAGAATTCCAGATTTCCACTCTAGGGGCCGAGGGAGGATTCGGAGAGCCAGCAAATGTTGACACACTTACAGTAGATGCCTCAGCCACGAGACGCTTCAAGAATCAAACAGTTATCTCACACACACACAAAAGCGGCCCTCTAAGTTCACTAAAACCACACTCTAAACAGGCCTTTGTTGTGCTGACATAAGAGATAACTGGATTGTTATTTGTTTTCTAAGCAGGCAGATCGCTCCTGTCATTTCTGCAGCTGCTTGTGATGGAGTTGCTCGCACTTGTATCGCTTCTGTGAGTGAGAACTGGCGGAGAGAAACAAATGAGAGGAAGAAGTTCACAGAGATTAACTTATCTTAGCATCCATCTCCTTTCCTTTCTCCTGCTCGGTCGCTTTTTCTTTCTTTCTTTTTTTTTCTTTTGCTTGACTCAAACACCTACTCTCACACACCCACCCCTGCACACGCAAACACAGATTCATTCCCCTTCTTTCCCCTCCCACATACATACACACACTTGATCAGCATCAAATACAGGGTGTGCTAAAGTAAATTTAATTACGTCTGTCTGATATGGAGCTTCAGATGAAAGTAGGAGAGCGCGGTGCGAAGCAACGACTGCACAGACAGGAGCAGGCCCATGATATTCCTCCTGTAGACTAATCTCCCTTTATTAAAGCCAGAAGGAGAGAGGGAATGGAAAGGGGGGTGGATGGAGAAGAGTGGGAGGAGGGGGTGTCTTTGATGAGATCTGTAACTGTCAGCTACTGTACTTTTCTGCTCTCCTGCTCTGTCTTTGTCTCCCCACTTTGTGAGGCAAATGAACACAGCACCTATCGTTGCAAGGCAGGCAGACTCTCATGCTATCATGCAAAGTAATGTACTGTGAAACTCATCCTTGTTGTTAAGGATGTCAACAATTTCTTTAAAAGAAAAAAAGGACAGATGTGGCTCTCCCTCACCTCCTTTAAAGCTTTCTTTGTCTTAGTCGCTCCTCCAGTTAGAGGGAGTGGTAAGCCAGTGAGTGGTTTTCTGCTGTTTTGCTGCCCACTCTAATAGGGGCAGGTGGCCATCAGGTGGCCAAAACAAGAAACTGCCTTCCTTATAGCACATACTGTATATACTGCCTTGAAGTAGCAGTTTTGTGATGTTACATTTTTATTTTTGTAACAGACTAATAAAGTGAAGTGATGAATTGTAATATTTATTACACCACCCATACCCCAGTGTACATGTGTATCCACCTCCTTTACTTTGACAGGTCTAAAGTACAACTGACAGCCTTCAGACATCACCTTATTAGTGAAATGAGGCCAACTGTGTGTAATTTAATCATGCAATTATTATAGTTGTGTATTCTACAAATCTGTTCTTTATGGAAAGTAATAAGAATAAGGCTATTATTGTTGGTTGATAGTGGCGACGGTGGTGGAGTCCGTCCTATAACCGGTGGATTGCTGGTTCAATCCCAATGCTGTCTGTCTCACTCGGGTTCTTGAGATTGCTGGTGGGCCTGATGGCACCGGTGCATGACAACCTGTCATGTCAGACTGCCCCAGCACAGCTGTGGCCTCAATGTGTCTTACCACAATCGGCGTGCAATTCACCCATGTGTGAGTAAATGGCTGAATGACTGAATGACTTGTGTGTAAAGCACTTTGGGGTCCTCTGCACTTGATAAAGTGTTATACAAGTACAAGCTATGATCTATTACTGCTGAAAGAAAGCTCTAGGAAGTCGGGTTTCCACAACATCCCCATTGGTGAAACATGGTGGTGGCAGCATTATGGTATGTGGATTTTTGTCTTCACAAGGGAAAGGGAATGTAGAAGGAATAAAAATCATAGAAGTTGAGGCAATGCACCAAGCCGGTTTCCATGTAAATACAGGATTATCCTAGGGGAAATAAATCAAAGTTATGACTGAGCTGTGCTGTGAAGAAGAATGGGCAAAAATGTTAGTGTCAAGTTCAAAGAGACATACCATAAAGTAGTTGCAGCTGTAATTGCAGTAAAAGAGTTCTACATTTACAAGGCATCGAATACCACAACCCCACACCTCCTCTTTATTGTTTTGGGTTTTTTTCAAAGTCTTGTACTATTTTTAATTCTTCAAGTCTATGATTATATGTGGCATTGTGCTGTCGGTTGTGATTAAAATATCTGTGCCATTCTGAATGGTAAGTTGAATGTAAGCGTGTTTAAAAAACAACTAATGCTCTTTCTCTCAATGTTAACAGGTTAGAGATTTCCAAAATGGTCAAAAAAAATACACTTGTCATGGAACAGTTCTTTAAAACAACAAATGTACTTTAACAGTTCATTTTTTAAAATAAAAATAAAGGCTAAGGTATTTTAATTGGGATCCTTGGCTACCTACCCAAAAACCCCTTGTGCAACTGCTCTGATTTCAGACGTTGAGAAAGAAGGGCCTAAACGGCTGTGACAGCCCAGACCCAGATGCAGACGACTCGGTGGGCCACAGCCCCGAGTCCGAGGACAAGTACAGGAAAATAAACGAGGACATTGATCTGATGATCAGCAGACAGAGACTGTGTGTAAGTACTTGTCATTAACCCCAGAGCCTTGCTCTCACCTTTCTTTTCCTCTCTCCCCTTGTCCCTGTTTTTTTCTCCCCCTGTGTCTGTCTCTTCATCTCCATGTCCCCGCCATCATTCCGTACCTTCATGTCTTCATGTTTCCCCCACCTCCTTTTTCTGTGATTGTGGAACCTGGCCAGGCATTGAACAAGAAGGAGAACAAGGGCAGTGAGAGCCCGGAGCTCGAGTCTGCTCTCATCCTCACCCCACGCACTGAGGAGAAATACAAACAGATTAATGAGGAGTTTGATCACATGATAAAAACTCATAAGATCCCTGTAAGTACTGAGGGAGCAACCCCTTCGCTCAGCAGCTTTTCAGTGGCAACTGTTGAGCTAACCCAGCTAACCACAGTTGTTTTTAACTGGACTAATTGCACAAAGAGAGTGAGAGTAAGCTCAAAGTGCGATTACAGTGTTTATTTACAATGAAGAAATTACAGTTCTTTAAACTTGCTTGCTTACATTTGAGGAACAGCCCTCTAATCTGACAGAAGAGTGACCGCAGCTCACAGGCGTTTTCCTCTATTAATTGCAGACTTTCTCTCAAGAAAAAAAAAAAAAATTATCTGACTTTCCCACCTTGAACTCATTCCGCCCGCACTACTGTTGCCTGTGTCCCGGGGGGAGTGTGGTGTGCATGTGTTTGTCCTTTTGCTGCCTGCACCAAAACAGCACTCAGTCACCTGCAACATCAGGGGTTTGGGGTTAGAGGGGGCAGTGGTGGGGGGAGGTGGCAGGCAGCATGGCAGAGAAACTGTAGCAGATGTTCCATGTTCTTCACAAACCTGAAATTATTGAAGGCTTCTTAGTGGACACATGTCAAGGTAGCGTCTGCAAGATTTATGATGTTAATTTTGCAAAGTAAGCTGACACAAACCACAAAATAGGGTCTTCTTTTCCATTTAAACTGACCCCTGTTCCTCATTCAGAATGTGCCATATTGGAATGGTTAGCTCTTTGGCACTTGCATAGAGAGACATAATTCCACAGCATATTAGTAAGAGGAGAACAGTAGTATCTAGCCCACGTGGAGCAGGAGGCGATGTGGTTAGAAAAAAGGCAGGGGTTGCTGAGTTGAAGGGTGGACTCTGTACACAACAAGTGGCAGTTCAGCGTGTGGTCAGAGCGGCTGCCAAGCACTGGGCCTCTGGATTGCAGGGGACTGTTGGCAGGGGGTGGGTGAGCTGTGGGGAAAGGCAAGGGAGGAAGATGAGTGAAAACAGGAAGGATGGCACCAGCTAGAAGACAGTTCACAAACGGGGCCCTTTGCTCCCAGTAATGGGGGACGTAGACAGCTCCCACTACAAAGAAGGCAATGATAAGCTCTGAAAGTCCAGTGAGGACTCTAAAGTGGAAGAAATGGCGGACTGGGCGGGTGACTGGATTGGCAGTTACAGTGAAGCGTACAAAAGCTCACAATGAAAAATGGTAGAAATAACCATTTTTTGTATGTTGAAATAATATTTGTCCATAGCAATGTAGAGGGAAAAATATCATAGAAGTTGAGGCAATGCTAAGGCACCAAGCCGGTTTCCATGTACAGCAGGCCGATGCTCTCACGATACACTCCCTCCGCAACTAGAAGACACATGGCAGTAATTTAGAGGCCTATTTTCTACTTCCTAAAGCTAACATAAAGGATCAACCACTTCCAGGGCACTCCCAAGGTTAAATCCTTCTGCCAAATGACACAATAAATATGACAAACTGGATGCCTCAGGGCTGTCGGGTTAGCTTGACTCGTGTTCCTGATTGAGCTGCTGGCTGATCTGCGCCAACCATTTAAACACCTGGTGTCGGCTCAGTGACGCAGAAGGGAAAATAATTCTTAATTTCATCTAAAAGAAAACATATTCAGGAACTACTATTTAGAAGGTAAATCTATTATATTTTATTTTGGCCTTCTTAGGAAAAATGCCAAATGCCATTTCTTTATCCAGGTAACCCATAGAATTTATTTTGGGCTATTTTGTAATAGTCCATAAAAATACTCAGATCAGACATGAGTCCGTTTCTGATCTCAAGATGTAGGAAAGTAATACAAAATGTTTTCAGTCATGCCATTCTTAGGAATTTTTTGTTTAGATGCTAAGTCATGCTAAATCAAACTGAAATGCTAAAGGGTTTCCATGGCCAGAGTTACTAACAAGAGAATTCTTTGTTCTTTGTTGACAATCTTTTCTAGTCCTACTTATTCTTTCTTTACCACTCTCTTGTTTGGATTTTTAAAATTTTCCGTACATGTCCAGTCCACTTTTTTTTCTTTTTTCACATTCATCCCTTTTGAAATTTGATGTCTTTTTATGTCACCTGTACTCTTCAGCAATTCTGTCTTTATTCTGCACTCCTGGAGTGTTTCTGAATCATCATTCTGTCTCTTTTTATCCAATCTTTACTAAAAGCCCTAATCTTTCATTTACTCACCTGAATGGTTGTTACCTTTAGTCTAATCTTTGTCTTTTTTATATATTTTTCTCATCTCTTTCCCAGCAGGCTGTGCCCCCATCGAACTACGACATGCCCGTCTCTATCCCCACAAGCAACCAGAACAATTTAATCTACAGCCATCCTGGCGGGTCCCTAGGCAACCACAATCTGTTGCCACTAGCACACCATGGTCTACAGAGAAACAGCATGTCTCCAGGCGTGACACATAGACCCCCCAGTGCAGGTAACGCAGGTAGTGCCCCATGTGCACCCATGCACCCCCCCTACCCCAAAGCATGCGGTTATCCCATCTGTCTGTCTTTTCGAGCATGCGTGTGAACTTGTCTGTCATGCTAATAGAGCCAGACACATCAAAACGTGTAATTTAATTCATGACAGCTACCCACAATGTTCCACCTAAAGGCGGTGAATGAAGCTGGAGTTTTTTTTTCCCTCCCACATATAATCACATATTCCCTGCTTCACTGTTTTGTCAAAGGTAACAGCAAAATGATGTAAAACAATATTAAATCCCAACCCACAGTTATTTATTGTGAGACTCTGGTGCTACTTATAAGCAGTTGAGCCTGTTGGTTTGTTATTGTTGTCCAAAGTCCTTTTTCTGTCCCTGTAGCCCAAAAGGCTGTTGCCCACACCCTCAACCCTGTCATTACGACTGGATGTCTGAAACGCAGAGCACAAACTAAATATGAGCTTTGGCGCTCACCGCATCCAGAGCAAAAAACATTCTCAACCCTCCCACTCTTCCACCTCGCATGTTTTAAAAATAATAATGTGTCATTTTTCTTGGACAGCACCTTCGTGCATCCGCAGTGTCGTCCAGTTGCTCAGTGTGCTAAGGGTTTAAGTGGGAGGAAGCCTTGCTTCTCGAGTCGGACCAACACACGTTGTGATTAAAGTGGGAGAGACAGGGAGGCGGAATGGATGCTGTGTGGGTGTCTATCCTCTAATGGTTTTTTCTCCTCTGCTTTGCTCGTTATTTCATCTTACAGGTGGCCTCATGGGTGCTGACCTCACCACTGGCGCAGGCACCAGTGCTGGTAAGAATGGCCTCCTCTTCTCACACATGTCTGCTTGCAGACACTCAAACACACATCTATGTCACCCACTCACCCACTTGGGGCCATAAAACGCATGACTAACACTAACCCAAACCCAAGTGAAGATTTGGTCCATGATGTGTTGAAGTTAGTGGTCATGAAGTTCATAT
Organism: Xiphophorus hellerii; assembly: GCF_003331165.1. Lineage (NCBI taxonomy): Eukaryota > Metazoa > Chordata > Actinopteri > Cyprinodontiformes > Poeciliidae > Xiphophorus > Xiphophorus hellerii. The sequence goes on along the minus strand of NC_045683.1, from coordinate 19,354,492 downwards.
GGGAATGTTTGCTCAGTGCCTCGGCTGTGACACATCCTGCCCGCTTTCAGCTATAAAATGGTAAAACAAGTGGGGGGGAAACAGAAGCTAAACATTGCACCGTATGCAGAAGCTAGGCCCTGAATCTCTGGTTACATTTTACGTTTTCAAAAGAACGAAGTTTATTATTTCTGTAAAAACAATCTTAATTTATTAAGCAATGCCAGTGGAGAAGCATGTTGATGAAATCTTATGAGGTTTTGTTTGTCCACCAGTGTGCCCCCAAGGACATGTTCAGCTCAAGTTTATAGGAAAGGGACTCCCATTTTAATGGTTAAATTTTACAGCTTGCAGTGCTGAGTGTAAAAATGGGGAATTGGGGGCGTTGGTCGGGCACAGCTGGGTAGCCTTGTCTAACACACACTCCCAAGGCCCTGCCATCAGGGGTCAACGCCTGGCTCTCTGTCTGGTCACCCGTCGCACACAACAAACACGAGTGCGCGGAACAACAGGGCTATTTGTTGTGGCGTACGTTCCATTGACGGCGTTCCGCAGTGCGTGCCTCAAACGCAGCCTTTGTGTTGCCTTCACTGGGGGGGAACAGAGGAACTCTGTGAAGGGCTCTGCGTCGCTCAGCAGCCGTGAAAAACACAACGTGGAGAGAGAGGGTCATGTGGAAGCTGAAAGATTCCATTCAGTACTCTCTTAAATCTCATTTGAGTGGGGGTAAAGGGGGTAGAAAGAGTGTCTTGGTTGGGTTGGAGGGGGGAGACCCCGGTGATAAATATCCACTGATGGTGGAAGCATGTGTGCGAATGAAAAACAGTAGGGGAACACAGATGGAAGTGTTCTACTAACTTGGTCACCCATTTTAATGATGTTCCTACGAACTTCATTAGAGTTACAGTCCCTTTCTTAAGTATTCATGCCGCTTGAACTTTGTCTCCTTTTGTCACCTTATAACCGGAAGCTTTAATGTATTTTATTGGGATTTTATTTGACATACCAACAGAAAGTTGTGCATAATTGTGAAGTAGAAGAGTAACTGTTCAATTTATTGATTCCAATTAAAATTAAAAAATGTGCTTTAGTACTCAGTCTCCTTTACTTGTATGCCTAAAATAAAATTGTACAAGGAATGCCTTCCCAAGTCACTTGCTGTTTAATTTATTCTCAGCAAAAATACAACTTTTCTAGAGAATATTAGTGAACAAACAATTTCATTTAGATCAAGGGACGTGACAGACGGGCCAGGAATAAAGTTATGGAAATGCTTAAAGCAGTGTTAGGTTATTAAACTAAATCCCAAGTTTTGAACATTTCACAGAGCATTGTTCAGATGATTATTCAAAATACACAAAGACTATGGGTTAGCTACAAAATTACTATGTTGTGACTTTCCATCTAAACAGGCAAAATGGCATGGAGAGAATTATTCAGAGAAGCAGACAAGAGGCCCATGCTCTGGAGGATCTACAGAGATCCACAGCTTAGGTGATTTAGAAGAAAGTGTGTGTAAGAATGGACCAGTTAAAGTCCAGACCTAAATTTTCTTGACAATCTGGTAAGAAAATGTATGACCACATATTAAACCTATTCAGCCTACATGGGTTTGAGCTATTTTACCAAGAAAAATCAAAATCGTCCATCTTTAGCTGTTCAAAGCTGCTAGCGACATACCCCAAAAGACTTGCAACTGTGTTGGTTTATCACATAAAATCCCAATAAAATTGCATATGGTTGAAAAATGTCAACACTTTCGAAGGAGCATGAATACTTTTGCAGGGCAGTCAAGGTGTTTCAAACACTGTTGTACCATAAAGAGCCTTTTGATGCCCGTGATCTTTTCACTGTGTTTAAATAAGCAAAATTCACATTTGCACTGTCTTAGATATGTCTATATGAAACCAAAACCTTTTAGATGGATGTCTTTCAGATATGCACGTAAACACCCGCTTTGTGGCACTTTCTGCAAGAGTTCAGTTTCTTTGCAAGACTAGTTGTAAAACACTGTTTCAATCATATCTGGGACCAATTCTTTGGAGAATTGACTTGCAATGTTAACCAAAACACCCTTTTTTCTCATCTTGTGCAAATATGGTACATGAAACCCAGATGTGGGGGTGTATTCAAAATCACTAAAGGTCCCCAGGTAATTCTAGTCTAGTGTAAATGGGGCATGTCACTGAAAGGCTTAGTCATCATGTCTTTTCTATGGAAATATTGCAGGCGGTGGGGGTGCACATGTGCATGTTTGCTTATTTATGCAGTATATTTTCAATCTGTCATTCCCTTAGCCGGCTGGGAGAGAGTACGAGGTGGTGAAAGGGACAGAACAGGAGAGTAAGAGACCCGTTGAGCAGAACTCCGGCTTAAGGCCCCAGCTTGTGAGATCCTAACGACTGCCATGAGCAAAACTAATTACCCATGATCCACATTCCAATCAGCACCCTCCTCACTAAAGTTCTGCAAGAATCTCTCTTCTTACCTCCCAACTTTATCATACACCATTCACTCCCTTAAGTCTGTTACACGTGGAGCTGGATGAATAGTAGACTGCACATGGTAACTGGCAAAAAGTGGCCTTCAACTGCTTAAACAATGTCTTTCCTCGGTCTGAGCAGCACCTTGCATCAACTGTGCAAATTGTGAGCTCGAATGTGACACCTTGGTTCAGTTGGAGAATTCGGGGTTGAATGCACATTTGGCCAAACCGCAACGGAAGAGTGTGTGAGCATGGGGAATAGAATGGAGCACGCCTGTTAGACCACAACAGGACATCAGAAATTTGTTCAGTAACAGTTAAATGTACAAGAGTTTAACCACACCTCTCTTTTTTTGTGTGTGTGAGCGTGAGCGACGTGTGTAAGAGGGAAAGAAAAGGGTGAATGAAGACACTGGAGGGGCCTTGTCAAACACATGCCCTATGTAGCCATAGAGCTAAATTAAAGTTGACCCCCACACATGCACACTTATAAATAGCAGAAATAGCATGAAGCTGTTTATCTCAATCTCAGATCAGATTTTGTGCTCAGTCTGAATGTCTAACATAGCAACAGAAAAACAGGGGCTACTTGATAAGCTGTATTTAATTTTGGTACTTCCTCTAAATAGGTGACGCCAGCCTGCGTGCAGCTCCGGTTTGCAAAGTAGCATAAAAGGAGTAGGAGGAGGAGGATAGAAATGAACTCTGGATATCATGTCTTCAGCTGATGTAGGGATTCAGTCTATGTCGAATGCTACCACCCTCAAATCAGCTGCAGAATAGAGAGATTTGAGTCACAGTTCTTGCTTCATTAGTGTAATTGGTCGGTGATTTTACTTTTGAAGTGCTTAAGGACTGGCCTCTGCCACTCATGATTACAGTCATCCAGCATGTAATTGACTGGACTGCAGCCATCTCTACAGGGCGGGAACACACAGATGTCTGATTAACTGGCACCGTGATGAAATCCATGTCTTCTTGACCAAAGTGTGTATTAACGTCTCTCTATAGTGTGGCGTCTATTTTACTCATCTGTAGAGAAACACTGATGTACTTCCTGCTGGGTTATTTACCAAAGTATATGTGTATGTGTTGCGTGGTGTGCTTTGTGTGTGAGTGAGGTCTCATTCATCCATCTCCACATGCACCCACTCAGTCTCATAAAGGGCCCGCCATGAGAATGAGAAAGCGGCAGTGCTGAAGAGGCAGCTGCCTCTTTACAAGTGTGAGAAAGACATTGGGGCTAAGAGGGGTCCGACACAAAAACACATGTGCAATCATATGCAAGGCCTGGAAGCACCCTTATGCCATGCTGGGCAACTTGTGCTTATAGGGCTTTGTAAATTTGTCACGTTCCAACCACAAATTTCAATTTATTTTATTCGATGTGTGTAGTATCTGTGAGATCCTTAGTAATTGGCCAAGATAAAGTCCCAGAAGTAACCTATTTAGTAAATAGAGACTACCTGTCTGTAATTTAATGTCAGCATGAAACCAGCTATTCTGTGAACAGACAGCATCACGAAGACTAAGGAACACAGCAGGTCAGAGATGACCTTGTGGATAGTTTTGAAGCAGTTTTAGATTATAAATGTTCCAAGCTTTCAACATCTCACAGTGCAGTGTTCAATCCATCATCTGAAAATGAAAGGATTATGGCACAACTACTGTCCACGTCAACTGGCGAGCCAGATGAGAAAAGCATTATTCAGAGAAGGAGTCAAGAGACCTTTATTACCCCTTGTGGAGCTGCAGAGATCCACACCTCAGGTGGAAGAATCTGTCAACAGGGCAAGTTTTTGTCATGCAGTCCTCACATATAGTCATTCTAAAGCGGAAAGACAAAAAGGATGTAAGACGTCTTGTTTGTAGTTTTCCACAGGTCATGTGTGGAATACAGCTAAAATGTAAAAAAAGGTGCACTTTTCAGATCAGAGCTAAATAGTACTTTGTGACCTTCATGAAAACCACTTTGTGATGGAAAACTATCTTTGCACATCAGCCTGAACACTACATCACTGCTAAGGTAAACGATGGTGGCAAACTCATATTGTGGGAATGCTTTTATTCAGTAGGAACAGAAGAGCTTGCAAAAGTTATTGGAAGACGGATGGAGCTAAATACAGGGCAATCCTGCAAGAAAATCTTAGGGTGATGAGGATGTTCTCGTTCCAGCAAGACAACAGCGCTAAACATCAATGCAGGTGCTGCAAGAGAATACTTTAAATGAGAGCATATTTGTATGCTTGCCCGTTGGAAGCACAGATCTAAATCTAATCTGTGGCAAGACTCAAGATGCTCACAGATGCTCTCTATCCAATGCTACTAAGCTTGAGCTATTCTGCTGTTAAGAATGGGCAATAATCTGTATATGTGCAAAGCTGGTCAAGAAATACAGCCAAAAACGTGCTGGTTTTACACTCTAGAGTCGACTCACTGGAGCTTATTATTAATGTATGCCATAATTTATAAACTTTTCATTGTTAAAGCATTTATGAACTGTACATTAAATCACAAGAAAATATGTTTTATCTTGTTGTGTAACATGACAAAATGTGGAAAGATTCAAGGGAAGTGAAAAATTTTACAAAATACTACATGTGCCATTTAAAAGAAAGTCTCCAGATTTACACACAAGCCGAACTGCCTACAAAAAATTATTATAAAACATACACAAAATGGCACACAAACTTAATGTTAACAAAAGCTTAAACATGCTTATAAATCACACTTTTCAGCAATGACACTCGCACCAAGAGCGACATGCTGTTTTTCTTGTTTTCTTGCCGGCCTCGTTTTCTCTCACCGCCAGCGGCCGTTTACTCTTCAAATTGTTCAAATTGAGCTTTTGAGACTTTTCATTTCCAAACAACAACAAAAAAAAAAAAACCTCGCTCTCAAATTAAACAAAGATCAGCGAGGGAAATTGCCCAGGAAGACATCTGCGTCTCATTTTTCCCCCGGAGTATATGATTAGGAAATTCATTTATGTCTAACGTATAATTCCTGCCCGTCTTTCAAGTGGGAACGTCCACACTGCGCCCTGCGTTCTGCCCCTTTGGAAGATCGAATGGGGAAGTAAGGGGAAAAACAGCCCACGGTACGAAGTTAGAAACAAAGACTTTGTTGCCTGGCAGTGTTCTCTACGCTCAGACTTTTTTAATGATGTTGGTAGGATTTCACCCCACCATTTTTCTTGTGTAGGAGAAAGTGGATCTTAAGCAGCAACAGAGTAGTGTTTTTGTGTGGAACGATGGCTTAGTTCTGCTTTATTTTGATTTATTTATTGACCTTGTTCTTCTGTGGTCTTGTGACCCATAATTAGATGTTTTTACTAGGTTAATTCGTTGTGACTGAGACATAAAGTCTTTGTTGACAGTGACTGAGGTAAAGGGTGTGTTCATCATATGACTTCCTAACAAATGACTGTTACTGTTGTGATAATCTGTTTGACTGTGGGTCTGTGGGTGCACTTTTCTGAGTCCCTGTCTACTATAAAAGTGTCCCAATAAAATTCCTACCATAGGGTTGGGGAAAGGAGACAGAAACACCTAAAAGTGACTAAAGGGAGAAAATGAATTCATGTATTCCCTAATTAGGCATATGACAGTCAGCAGGGGATAGAGTTTTGCTAAACTTTTCAAAAAAGGTTTAAAAAGACAACACCTCAATTGTTTTTGTTAAATATCAGGTCAGAAAAGGAGCATTTTTAATGTTTTTCCATGTGTGTTTTGTTCTGTCAGGAAATGGCTACGGGAACCACCGCAACTCTCCTGGCCTGCTAGTTTCCTCAGGTGGAATGAACAAGAACATGCAGGCAAAGTCCCCCCCACCCATGAACCTGGGCATGAACAACCGCAAACCCGACCTACGCGTGCTCATCCCCCCTGGGGCCAAGAACAACATGCCCTCCATTGTGAGTAATCTCTGCATCCTTCATTTGACATCCTTTCTCTCCTCATCTGCTTTCCCCATTGTATGTGATATGACCTGTATCTGGGTCTCTTATTGTTTATTTTCTTTTTCTTTCTCTCATTGCTGCTTTTATCTCTTCTTATCAGACTTGGGTTGATTGATTTATTGTTATGGGAACAGGGTTTCTGCAGAGAGCTAAAAAAAAAAGTCCTAAACAAGTTTTAAATCAGTTCAGGGCCTAAACTGTCTTAAATACATCCAGATTTTCTGAAGAAAATCTTAAAATACCTTTAGAAATGTGTAAAATTTCTATGTATGCTTGTGCTTTTATTGGCTCTTCCATTGGTTTTTGTATTTTTCTTGTTTTTAGTTATCTTTTTTATTTATTTTTTTGCTTTTTGGCAGAAAATTACTGCTGTTGGTTTAGTTTGTTGAATTTGCTTTTAGTAAGTAAATAATTAATTTAACTTGTTTTTCATATGTCTTAATTTTAAATGAGTCTCTAGAAAATCTCTCTAAAGGAATTTACCTCCTAAAGTTTGCAGAAATCCTGTTCAAAACAATGTCTTTACCTTTTTGACAAATCTTTTCAAAAACTTTGTCTTGGCCCAAGACTGATATTTTGTCAGATACCCACCATAGATTCCGTTGTGTCTCTGTGCGCTGGCACTTAAACTGTGTGATCTGGCAGTTTTGCCTCATCTCTTTTCAATCTGTTTTTAGTTTTAGTTAGTACAGGTTCACTAGCTTTTACGTATATGCTTTTTTCCCCAGTTAGTTTTGGTTTCATTGGTTCAGTCCTCAATTAGTTACATCCCTATGAGCTCCCTTAATGTGCTCAATCATGTGCACTAATTTGAATGTATTACCCTCCCCTTTCAATGCCATCAGTCTGAGGATGTTGACCTGCTGTTGGTAAGTCAGATTGCCACTCAAATTTAGAAAACGAGACAACCTCAAAGTAGTCAAAACCATTTTTTATTATAATAAACCACCTCTGTAGTTCAAGTGAGCACATTGTGCCTTAGTATACCAACAGCTGTACCTTTTATTGTGGGATATGTTTTTCTTTTCTTTGTTTAAGAAGAGCAACTCCTAACTTATAATGACCAACTTTTTCCCCCTATTTCTGCTGATGACATATTGTGAGGGTGCATAGTGCCATCCAGTGGCGTGTCTAAGTAAAAACAACCCAACCACTTTACTGCCACAAGCCCAGCTGTGTCTCCTCCTCCCTTCACTCTTCATGTGTTTCTTTTACCAGCTTCCAGAGGGTTAAAAACAACTTCCATACAGATTTTAAACCTCTAAATGTCCACACAAAAAACACCAGACACTTCCTTTTTTCATCAAACCTCTGTTGTTTTCTGCCTCTCCCTCCATGAAAGGCTTTCCCTTGCAGTTGGCACCATACGTTGCTATGGAAACCCATGGTGTTACTATAGCGACAGCAGCCCCTTGTAAAATAAAAAAAGAGAGGTAAATGATGGGGTTGGCAGAGTTCAACCGAGCCTCTTGTCAAATGATTAATTTCCCCTGAAGTTGGTACCACATCTGATCTCTCAGCGTCTGCTGGCATAGAGAAAGAAATTACACATGATAAAATGTTGGCTACTTTTTTTTTCTTTGTTTCCCACAGAAGTTCAGTTCATGTTCTCAAGCTTCTCTTGTGTCTTGTTTCTTTTTCCCTTTCTGTCACAGAACCAGAGAATTAACAACTCGCAGTCTGCTCAGTCGCTGGCCACTCCTGTGGTTTCAGTAGCAACTCCCACTCTACCAGGACAAGGCATGGGCGGCTACCCATCTGCCATCTCTACCTCTTATGGTACCGGTAAGTACTTCAGTGTGTTCCCTCTCCTCTTTTGTTTTTTTCAGTAACACTATCTAATAATGTTTATTTTACATTATTAACATTACTTAAGTTACTTTACACTTTAGTCAAATGACTCAAATTTAACCACAGAAACTTTATCATACATATATAAATCTCCTGAGAATGAACAACTCAGGAGTGTATATACTGTATGTATATATGTATGAGGTGTAATTTCTGTCCAGGGTTTAATTCAGGTGAATCTGGTTCTGGATCGGGTACAGTCATACCAGGATAATTAACGCAAGGCGGCGTGGGCATGTGTCAACTGCTGGAAAATCAAATCAGCATCTCTAAAACAGTTCTCAACAGATTGAAGCACGAAATCTTGGTAGATAGTTGCATTGACTTTGAACTCAATAAAACTCACTGAACCAAAAGCAGCATTTGACATCTCTATAAATCATTATTACTCGTGGAAACTTCCCCTTTGACCTCTAACATGTAGCAGTATGTGTCTCTTCACTTTTCATTCAGACTGCATTGCTGTGATTTTCCAAATAAAATGAAGAATTTTCTTGCATCTGAAAAGATTAACACTGAGCAACAGTCCAGCACTTCTTCTCCTTAGTAAAATGATTCTGACGACTTTGCTGTTGCCCATGTAATAGATACACCTGTGTCCACACTTTGTTAATCTCCCCCAAATTTGAAAGGACATTTCTTTAACACTGTTGGTCCAGTTTGCTGCTTGTGTGCCTTTTTCTGGCCATATTCCTTCTATTCTATCTCCTCTTCATATGCCTGGATACAGCATTATTTGAACAGCCAGCTTCATCAGTAATGACCGTTTATAGTTTACCTTCCATGTGGATGGCATAAGTGCCTGTTGTACAATTGTCAGTCAGTAAGATTATGCAGACATAACCTTTTAAAATAAAAAGGCTTTTTTTTTTTGTTCCATCCATCCATTTTCTAACTCCCTTGTCCCTAGTGGGGATGGGAGGGCTGCTGGTGCTTATCTCCAGCTAATGTTCCTGGTGAGAGGCAGGGTTCACCCTGGACAGATCGCCAGTCTGTCGCAGGGCAACACAGAGACAGACAGGACAAACAACCATGCACACACACACTCACACCTAGGGAGAATTTAGAGAGAGACCAATTTACCTAACAGTCATGTTTTTTGACTGTGGGAGGAAGCCGGAGTACCCGGAGAGAACCCACGCATGCACAAGGAGAATATACAAACTGCGTGCAGAAAGACCCTGGGCTGAGAATCGAATCCAGGACCTTCTTGCTGCAAGGCAACAGTGCTACCAACTGTGCCACTGTGTTCATTTTATGTAATATTATCATTTTCTGGGAAGCAAGTTTTCATAAGTTATGAGACACATTTATCAATATAACCAGAAATAATATTCTGAAATGTACCAATGTGCTTAATGTGCATGTGTATATGACATTTGATTCCTATTTTTAGAATTGCATAATAATAAAATATTTTACATTTTCAGAATTAAGGTACACTTTGAAGCTCTCCAAATGTTCAGTTGTAATATAACGTTTGAACAGCAGAGGGTGCTATAGCACTACTAATCGTCAGGGAATAGGATTCACACTTTCTACCGGAGCTGCTCACTTTTTGCAACTTTAAGCTTTTGTAGTTTTCATCCTACTCTTTCTTTTCTCCCTCATATGTTTGTGTGCAGAGTATTCCCTGAACAGTGCAGACCTGTCCTCGTTGTCTGGCTTCAACAGCGGCAGCTCCCTGCACCTCGGCTCCATGAGTGGCTGGCAGCAGCAACATCTTCAGAACATGCAGCATTCAGCCCTCAGCCAGCTCGGGTGAGTGGAGGAAACTTACTGTTAAGGTGTTTTTGTTTTTGGAAAAATGCATGATAACGCATAGACAATTAACAGAGATTTTTGTTTGAGTTGCCACGCTAAGACTTCTTCACTGTTCTACATCTTCACTTGTTAGGTCAAACAATAAGTGACACCTCACTGTTTTCACATGTGTGCGCGCGGGAGTGCTGACTGCATGCTTGTGTGTACAGACTTGACTTTACAATCACCTTGTCTCTTGCTCTGTAACTCTGTAACCCCTTTGCCTTTCCTTTTTCCTTCCAACAGAAATTGCTCTAGCTCTCACTTATGTCAGGGTTCAAATCTATCCCTGCCCTCTGCTCAAAGCCTGCACATCAAGTCCGAACCTGTTTCTCCTCCTAGAGATCGCACCAGCAGCACACCAGGGGGCTACGGCGGCGGGGTGCCATCCAGTCAGAACCCCCAGTCCCGCCAGGACTCGGGACGCTCCCCCGTCGATAGCCTGAGCAGTTGTAGCAGCTCCCACGAGGGCAGTGACCGCGACGAGCACAGGAATGAGTTCCACTCGCCCCTAGGACTGGCCCGGGCTGCCCTGGATGAGCGAGAGAGCCCCTCCATCAAACGGGTGCGGTTGTCAGAGGGATGGGCGACATGATAGCTCTGCCGACACCCCTGGCTGTGCCCCAAGTTGCCCGGAGACCCTGACAATGCAGCATTTCGATGCCCTCAAAGTCAGCTCCCATTTCCTTGTCACGCACCACCCGACCCCACAGCCTCTCTCCTTTTATCTCTTTAAAGATGAAGGAAAGAAAAGGGACAACCCTTTTCAAAAAATGTTTTGTAATTTCTTTTTCTTTTTAATTATTATTATTTACTTATTTTTGTTGAATGTGTGCGTGCGTGTGTGTGTGCTTTACTTATTGACATTATATAAACCAGTGAGGGTGTTGTAATGGGCTTTTGGGGGGGCGGGTGTTGGTTTGGATGGGGGATTTATGCTGGGGAACTATGCATAAAATGTATTGTGTGTGGATAAACGAATCACATGCATATATCTCTACACGTATTTATGTGTATCAGCATATAAAAAGAAGTAGTCAGGTACTCCGTCTCATAAAACAACGTACTTACAATTTGCCTCAGTGATGTATCATTAACTAGAAACAAAAAATGAATAATAAAAAAAAACATTAACATGAGAGTGAGTGTGTCCAGAGGGGAGGGAAAAAAACACCTTGCACTTGAGTTGGACAAAAAGTACATTTGTACAGTATCAGTTTCATTGCTTATACTCCTTCTCCGCAGTCCTCCCTTGCAAAAACGTGTTAACATTAGATGATGTCATGTTGCAGGTTCAACGTATTTATGTAAATAGTGGATTAACAGGTGGGGGGAGGGGTGTTGCAGGCAAGGGGTTAAAAAGTTGCCAGACATTTCAAGATTTATGAACTCAATAAATGAAAAAGCTATTATGCAACATTTGAAGGATTGTACAGGTAAACATGCAGGAACCCAATGCTAGGTGTTGATTTTTTTTTTTTTTTTGGACTCTGGTTAGAGGACGGAGTGAGGACCACCCTTTGATCTAAGAGCTGCATTGGTGTAATCATGAAAACTCGGGTTCTAGTATTAACTTCTCAGTATTGATGAACAAAAAAAAAAAAAAAATGACGAAAAAAATGACAAAAAAACAACAATTGTACGATACACTTGCTTATATTTTCATATGAAAGGAATACAATGCAAAGCATTTTGTGGCTTTTTGTAGTTTCTATAAGCCAGAATGTGTTTTTGATAGCTTTGCTAATGAAAGAGGGATAGTTCACCCAGAGAAAGAGAGAGGGTTGCGGGGATGATTGGGCTTTCATGCCCTAAGCCATGAAAAACAGATTGAGATCCAATGCTTTGCTGAACTGTTTTATCTTTGTAGAGGTTTGTTTTTAAACGTGTATTTCTAATTATTATATATAATAATGGTAATATTAAGAATCTTTAAAAAAAATCTGTGAAATTAACATGCTTGTGTATAGCTTTCTAATATATGAATATATATAATGATTTTTTTTTGTTTCTTAGTGAAGTTTCTATGTGCAGTTGCACATGTTGTCTGGTTTTTGTTTCATTTGAACTCTGAACAGTGCTGTTGAAGGGGTTTGTATTTAGACTAACTTTAGAAACCAGCTGGATTTGTGCAACACAGAGGAGATGGGGCCTGAATGCTGAATGCTGAAAAAAAAAATCACAAAAACAGTGTGCTTGTGGAAAATGTCAGAAGACTGAAACTGGAGATGAATAGAAGTAAAAGGCTCGATGTATTCTGCTCATCTCACACAAAAATACATATGATGGGAAACTGGTTGCGTTTGTATAAATTTAGATGAATCATAGGGATTTAAAAATGATCTAATTTAATCCCAATAATCTCATAAAGCAGTGTTTTGACATTATATTGAAATCTCAGGTCTTCTCCAATTGTGTGTTCTAGATGTTTGACAAAGCTCACCCGAACTGGACTGTTTCCTTTCCAATCATATTTACCTAATGTAACTTTGTAAATGCATCATGATGAATTCCCATTTATCATCATTATCATTTATCAACCTCAGCTGATTCTTCTCCTTGCGGTCTCCGCTCATGTTCCAGTCTTCAAAATGCATTTCCACTTGAGGCCACTGACAGTTCAGCAAAAAGGAAGAAACTGATCATGCTGGTATGGGAAAAGCACAATTTGTTAATTTTAGATAAATAGTTGTTTTGGATTTTTTTTTTCTTCTTTTGATTTTAAACAATGAAACTAGCCACATATCTCTCTCTGCCTCCCACTCCCGTATCTGCTGTCACTTAAGTGTTATACTATTTCTGTGTGCATATTTCATGCAGGTTCACAATGTTGTTACTGTATACAGTCTGTGTAGTCAAATGGGGCAGAGCCTCTGTAACGGTGTTCTTTCTTTTATTTTTTAAAACTTCAATACAAAAAAAAACAAACAAAAAAATACAGTTGGAAAAATAAATAAATATGATGTTTCAGGCAGCATAAAGTGTGGAGAAACCAAAGCCAGTGGCATTTCTGTATTGTAAAATCAACTTTTATTTTCACATCCATTTTTTTTTTGCAAGCATTGAAAAAAAGATAATAAAAGAATTTGCTCAAATGTACAATTGTTTTTTTCACATTTCAATCACAGTTAGTTGGGTGTAGCTTCAGGTTTTTTGTTTTTGGGGTTTTTTTTGTTAATCTGCTTGAACAGTTTCTCTGTTTGATCGCTCTTCTTTTCTTTCGTCTCCCTGTGTATTGCATTGCAAAAGGTTCATATTAGCAAAAAAATTGGGTTTTTGCTCAGAATCAAGAAATTCATCCAGACCTGTCACTACTCCCTGCTCTAGTTTTAATCATTTTTACCAAAGACGGAGAAAATTTGTAGTGTTGCCTTTTTATTTGAACACGTCTGGTGTAAGTGTCGGTACCTCAAAATTGACCTAAGCAGTACCTCAGCTGATTTTTGATAAAGTAACCTGCAGTGCAAAGGGGAGACCATACACCTGTACAGCCATGTGTATTAACTTACAAATGCTAAATGTCCTGGCATTTACACAGGACTCTTTGTTGCTCCACTGTGTTTGTGGTTTATTTAAGTTGTGCTCAAAACGTAAAAAAAAAAAGAAAAAAAAAGATTTTTTTAAAGTGTAATATGGTATAAAAAAATAAAAATAAAAAATACTTCAAAGTCAGTCTTTAGTATCAATGTAGCTTGTATAAACCTGAAAAAAATGGGAGAAATTTGGGAAGTAATGTTTTTTGTTTTGTTTTTGTTTTTTTTTCCTGGAACGCAAGAGAGCGGCTTTCAGCGGCATAAGCTGGCCTTTGTCGCCACTTGAGACTAAGATGGTTTTAAATTAAATCACATCTCTGTAACTCAAGGGACTTGTTTCAGCTGTATGTAGTAAAATAAAAAATAAAAAAAACGTGTGGGGATGGAGTCCAAGTCTCCTCTGCTTGAGGGAAAGGCTATTTGTATTTTGCAGAGATTTCAGTAAAGTTACTGGCTTTCTTAGTTATCCTGATGTGACTCAGTGTGATTTTATTGTGTTGGATTTGTTTCTATACATGCTTGTCTAAGCAGTTATTCGTCCCATTTAGAACAACACATCAATATGACAGTATTCTCTGGGATTTTCTGAATAACATTGTCAACTGCTTAACACTCAACAACGGAAAGAGAGACTGCATTTCTTTTTATTTAAACATACATTAAACAATTTAATGAAAAACTTTTTTTTTTTCTCACACTTATAATTACAGTGGTGATATATTTTATTAGTGAAAAAGGTCTCTTGCAAATCAAAGAACAGACACGTGTTCTCCATCAGGTAGAAGAAACAGTACATGGAAAAAAGCGAACGCAGTTTGTGTTGCTCAAACTGTTGCTCAAACCATGATTGGCTCATTGGATTCTAAATAAAAATAATGAAAATATTAAAGCATTAAAGATAACCGATTATACAGGGAAAATACATGTAATCTCGATATTTGTTCCCATTGTTTTTTGCTCATGCAAATGATCAACACATAGCTGAAAATAAAGCAATCAATGAGGTTAGCTCATATGGGTTCTTATTGTGGATATCTATAATTTTCACATCACTGTATTTCTCATTTGTGAGCTTAAAATAGAACAGGCATAATCCGGAGAGTTGCTTAGTAATAATGTGATGATGTTACAAAGAAGTCCTTCAAGAAATAAAGTTTAAAAAAGAAAATCAAATGAAAACAAGATGCACTTGAGCCTTCAGCTCTCATTTTCTCTCAATTCCCTAAAATCTAGAATATAATACATTTTAGGTGAACCTTTGTCATTAGGATGGTTAATATTAAATAGTGGTAAAACGCAAAATCCACACTTTGTTTCAATATTCACAATTAGCTTCATCACCACATTGAAACTCACAGAAGCTGGTAGAGTTCATTTGATCTTCAATATAGTCAGAAAACAGTATAGGTTAAAAAAAATGCCAATATTCACTTATACGTTTCTCCTTTTTTTTTTTTTTTTACTTTTTTGACTTGTACAAATTAAATAAATTCACAGGTTTCGCTGCGCTGCGGCTTCATTGTGAAAAATCTGCCATTTTTGACGTCATTGGATGGCGCTTTTTGAGCTTACGTTATAATAGGCCTAATAAAGAGAACTGTTCAAAACTGCTGTGATGACGATGAATGAACGCACTAAAAAAAGACAATAAAAGTCTTAATAAATCAACTAAAAATATCATCAAAGGGCCCTTGTTAAGTCGATAGTCATCTTTTCGTAATAGGTAAATAAAAAAATAAAGGGCCTAGCTGAAAAATAGCTTCATTATGAGAAACCTGCAATGTTGACGTCACTTCATGGCGTATTTGTGATCTTACAATACATTTGGGCCAATCAGGACAACTGATTAGATTGATGGGATGACCTTACAGCTACGTCAGTGACAAAAAAGGGAAAACATGAAATATTAGAAATAAAGACATAAAACAGAACAAAGATATTGTTAGATCCTGTCTCTGTTTGTTCATCCCTTCATAAACAAGGGATGAACAAATTCCGTCTACAAGGAAATACGACACTTGCTTTGAACATTATCTAAGTCTTTTTTCATTCATTGCACATAAAGACAAA
Organism: Xiphophorus hellerii; assembly: GCF_003331165.1. NCBI lineage: Eukaryota > Metazoa > Chordata > Actinopteri > Cyprinodontiformes > Poeciliidae > Xiphophorus > Xiphophorus hellerii. The sequence continues at coordinate 19,338,810 of NC_045683.1, read as the reverse complement.
ACGCAAAGTACAAAATGTTTCAGTTTCTATTCATCCTATTTCATGTCAAGTAAACTAATAAATTGCAATTCATTGGAATTATCTCAGTTGTGTTATTAAATGCTCAGTGGTGCGCATAAACAGATTCATTTTCTCCTGAATCTGTTTTTTTTTTTTTTTAAAGGTAAAGATAATAATACATGGCGCTACTTCGTGTGTTGATCGCTGGTGAATCCTTATCGGTTTCCATTGGTCACATTAAACCGCTGGAACGCTCTAAAAAATAACGTCGTGTCGCAATTTAGTTTGATTTTTCGAGTCTTTGCATAATAGTTCGAACTTCAAATAGACCTACATACTGCATGCAGCGCAGCAAAGATTTAGCTGGTGGCCTATTTGAGTTTCTACTAAACTGATGTAAGCAGCAAAAATGAGAGACAGAAAAAAAAAAAACCATTCATTATTTCCCTAAATAATCTAAACATGAACAAAAAGTAAGTCGCTAAAAATCCAATAAGCTAAATAGTACAATCACAACAAATATTACTGACAAAATGATTGCATTAATTAATTCCAAGTACAGTTTTAATGGATAGTTTATTGTTCCACGTCATATTTGCATGTAAGTATGTAATGCAATGTAAAATGATCTCAACATTCTGAACAGCATTGAAATCCTCCTGGTTATTCCACCAAATAATGATTTCTGAACTCTCCCTGAGTTAAAACATTAGTATTGTTCTTTCTAATTGTACATGAACGTTTTTCCTTCGCATTATTTGACGTCTGAAAGCACTGCATCTTTTTCGTTATTTTGACCATTTCTCATTTTCTGCAAATAAGTACTAAATTTTTTGCTTGGAATTTCGGAGGCACTTTGTCAGTAGTTCATAGAATAAACGAACAATGTTCATTTTACTCAAACACATATAAAAAGTAAAATCGGATAAAATGATCATTTTAAGTGGTTTCTTAATTTTTTAAGAAAAAAAATGCAGCTTTTTTCAGAGCTGTATATAATTCGCTGCTGCAATTAACGAAATCGAGTCACTCGTGGACCGGGTGGATTCGATTGAGTAGATCAGAGTCTATCTAAGACGAGCACTGACGCAAAGGAAAAAATATCAATCGACTATTAAGAGACTACAAAAATTAAAAATGAACTGTTACAAAGAACAAGGCGCGCGCATCTAACAAAGTCCATCTCGATCCAAATCGCATTAATTTGCCCAGCCTTCCGCCTACTTGCTTCATTGGTACAGCAGAGTGAACTTTTTAAAGCTAAAAATCATGAACTAATTGGGGCTAAGACGACGAATGCACGAATGCATTAAATATTTCTTCTTTTTCTATCAACAGTCAGGATTATTCAAGCTGCACGAGTCGTGGAAGCTGGTAAACCACTACTCTTCCTCCACAGAGCGCATTCTCCAAGTTTACCACTAGATGTCACCATTCACCATTTAGTAATTTTCATTGACTCCGACCCTGTTTAATCGTCATGGTCGTCATCTTCATCGTCCAGAGACGTTGCATGTTCCCAAGAACTTAAAAAAATAAAGAAAAAAAAAACTTTATGCGCTTCATACGGTAGACGTAAAAGCAAGACATGCTTAGAGAAGAAGCTGAGAGTGAAATATGAACAAGAGTCCCACATAATTTGAAAGACATTTGTAAGCATACTTTCCATTCTACTAATTAGTAATAATAATAATAATAATAATAATAATAATAATAATAATAATAATAATAATAATAATAATAATAATGAAATTTTTGGAATTGCTCATGGACTGTTATCCTAAAGGTGTGTGTGGTTTTGTGGTGGTAGGAGTGAAGGTTATTCGTGTACATTATTTCCTCCATCTCAGATATTCTTCTCAAATATAGTCGGTTGACTCTGTTTGAGTAGTTAGACTATTTTACTACACCATTTATTTTAATGAAAAACAACATCCTGAGTCCTACGCTCTCACCAGTGTCACAGATTACTCCGAAGGCTCATTTACTGAGACATTAAAAACCGTCTTCAAATGTAAATGTGCGCACACGAATTATTCTCTTTTTCTATTATTATTTAAAAAGAAACCCTAAACAGATGTCAAATTATAGCGTCTTGTTTCTTTTTCCTCAAACTCAGAAGAGCATCTGTTAAAGCAGTGCGTCATTTTATCTTTTTTTTTTTTTTTCAAATTCACTCTCCCATCTTTAAGGAATAATAACTCGGTTCGAACAATAGGTGTGTTAATAACTTCGCAACAAAATCGTTTTCCATGCGGATATTTGAATGTTGCTCCTTCTACCGTCTGCCTCGTTATGTCAGCGCCTATTGCAGAGTTTGGAGGCTCACATCCTCATTTATTTCCTGTCAATGCAAGTTAGTGATATTTTTTGAGATTTAGCGGGATAATAATGACTTGTTACAAAAAAAATAGTCAAGTTTTAATGACCTGATCTGCCTCTCATTATCAAGCCAACGCTAAACAACTGAATGAAATTGACATTTTTGCTTTTGTTCAGTTTTCTTAATTGAATATTTGTCACCATCACTGGTTTTCTTACGCTTTTTTCTTCGACTTATGTAGGCGATTCCAGAAAATTTGAAAGACAAGAAAGAAATACAACGCCGGGAGCCTTAATGTGAAGTTGGGATTATTTTAGCTTTAAAACAGCATATTCTCAATTTAAACTCCCATAAAGCGACATTCGAGCATGCTGCTCCTACAATATTTGAGAACAAGAAACAAGCTTTTATTTTTCCTTGCACATGTGGGGTTATCCAGATTCCTGTGGCTCTGGAGGTGTTTACGTGAGGCAGTCTGTCTGACCACTGGTGCTGAGCTTTTGAGCATTTGAAGAGCAAGGTTCAGTGAGGAAGGGGAGTAACCTACAGGGGGACTGCTTCTGCCTATGGCAGCAAGATGAAAAGTTTGCACTCCATCCATCAAAAGCGGCCTATATCAAGTTGATCTACGGTGTCGCTAATAGCAGACAAGTCAGAGCTACAGAAGAGTCGGATTTTTGTTAACCGGAGGTAAGTTGGAGCGTTTTGTAAATTTAGACAAGACTGGAAACATGCAAAATGAGATACGATTTGGACAAGGAGGAAAAAAAACTAAAGAGGGAACAACAAAAATATAGAAAAGTAAAAAAAAACCAAACAAAAATAACAATTATACTAAATGTTAAGATCGCACACAATTATTATTTTGGATATTTTCTCTCATAGAATGCCGCACTTGGATTTGCGCGCTCTTCCCCTGGCGTCCGTGTGCGCGTGCATGGCAACGCTTTAGACAGCCCGAGCAATTGGATCGTAAATGTCAACGCTGCGTCACTGCTGTTTTTTTTTTTTTTTTTTTTTTTTTTTTTACAGTCTGACCACGGGACTTTTTGTGGGTTATTAGTTTTTGCTCAGAGTGTGCAGTTTTCTGCGTCTGTCTAAAGAAAAGGCAGAGCTACCTCTGCTCCCCTTCTATTGTTTATCCAGCCACCGGGAAGCTCTTTGTTCATGCATGCTGCATATGCATCGTCAATTTGCACGGAGACGCTTTTTTTTTTAGATTGGAAGACCACACATCACTATTTGCACCATCTTTTTCAGGATAAATAACAAAAATAAGGTTAAAATTAAACTAATCGCCGCCACATTGCATAATATTGAATAGTCATATTCATGCAAAAGAGGTCAGCCATATATATACATACAATGCAAATCTAAGCACTGAATATGCATCAATATGAAAAACAATACGCACACCAGAGCCAACGGCGTCGAGGAATTAAGATAGAATAGTCGGCGCGGATAGTCTCATTACGCATGGGCGTTTTTTCCACGCAGCAGCAGTCTCCCGGTTCCACTTCTTCTCCTCTTCTTCATGCCTTCCTCTTTCCGTCCCGCTCGCTTTATATGCCTTCTTGTTGGAACAAAACAAACGCAGTGGTCGCTCTTTCAAAACGGCAGTCATTAAAAAACACACGCACGCTGTAGTGGGTGTACAAATTATCCTGCGACTGCGGCCGTGCTGCACTGGCAATGTAGTAAGGAGGGGGATTTGCATATTTTGATGGGCTAATTGCCTTGATGTATTTAAATATGGCTGCACGCAGCTGATATGCTCGTCTACGTCACTGAACGTGCCCTCGCAGTTTAACTAAAACGTGAATCCAGGCGGCGGATGCTAATGGATACGCCTGCAATTAGGCAAAGAAGAGGGGGGAGGGTGAAAATGAGACAATATTAGCTTTTTGCTTTGGTATTCATTATTATTATTATTATTATTGTTATTATTATTATTATTATTATTATTATTATTATTATTATTATTAGTAGTAGTAGTAGTAGTAGTAGTAGTTGTAGTAGTAGTAGTAGTAGTTGTAGTAGTAGTAGTAGTGTTTTCCAGGATAAAATGTGAAAATTAAACAAATTCTGTTTTGCAAGGAAGCTCGGGAGAAGTTGTATTAGAAGTAAAAAATAAAAGTAAACATGTTTTTCTATAAAGATAAACATCGACAGAAGGACAATCTATTGTACTGACCTCATTTGAACTTTTGTTGAGGTAAAATCGCTTTTAAAATGTCTACTCTTTCCTCAAACTGTGTGTTTGAGTGTGTGTCCAATTTCTGGACTCTGGCTATCCTTCCCATTAGGACACTTGCAGTAGTGTGACTTCTGGTACACTTAAGTCAAAGTGTGTCTCTCCCAATTTTTTTCTCTTCTTTTCTACTTTTGACTTTAGTCACAGACTTAGTCTTTTTTTTGGGGGTATTGCACGTTGCAAAATTATTCCCCCATATTTTGTCTGCAAAACCGCAATAAATGCGTTCCGTTTGTCAAAGCGTGTTAGAGTAGCGCCCGCAGCAAATTCATTACCACCCCGACTGCGAGGCTCAGATCGCAACCTGGTCAGAGGGGGGCGGGGGGAGAGGAAAGGGGAGTGGGGTCCGAACAATGCTCCCTCAGTTCGTGCGTGCAACAAAAGAACCGAGGGAACTTGTTTTGGATTTCAGAGCACGTCCTCTACTCACAGAGAAGGATGGACTTTACACCCACCCCTCCTCATCATCATCACCTTCATCATCACCACCCAACGCCCCCCTCTCCCCCCCTCTTCCCTCCTCATCCGAACCCCATTATCAACAGGGGGTGGTGGTGGTGGGATTGGTAAGGGGGTGAGAGAGAACAAGACAAAAAAAAAAAAAAAACTTGCACACTCTCTGAGAGCTCAACTGTGCATGCACTTTTCTATTTGCTGCTTTATGGGAAAGTTGTGTCTCTCCCTCTCCTCATCCCTCCCCTCTTTTTTTCCCCTGCCCGTCTCTGCGTCTGTCATGTGCTTGGGATGTGCTCATGCTTTTGGCACAGAGCGGCCGTTGCGCGCCGCCTAATGCGGGTTACAAAGTGGCAGCACCAGTTTTAAAGTCTCCCCCCCCTTAAGCAAAAAAACAAACCGACCAACTACCCACCAACCCGGCATGTTTAAACGCCTGGGATTTTTAGTTACTCCCCCCGCCCCCCCTCCCACCTCCAAGAGGAACATTTACCTACACATCATACCACGATACACACGGACCTCGTTGTTCTTCTGCTTCTGCCGCCTTGGACACTTTCTGATTCCCTGGCAGTCATCTGGCTGGACCGTGAGAAAGTAAGTTCAACTTTTAGTGGCTGGTTTGAGGGATGCGCTTGCACTCTGGTGCGCAAAAAGTTAAAACGTACAAGAATGTATGCACAAGTAACTCATATTGTCTTAGTTAGAGCCTAATGCGGGGAAGTTGTTCGTGCCTAAGTTAATTCCGATGTTTTAGATCGCTTTCATCTCCCTACACCGTTTGAAGTTAACATATAAGACGGGGAAGATTTGTTCTATAATTGAAATCGTGTATTTAAGTTAGGCTATAATTGTCACATGGCACTTTATTGCAGAATGCGCTGTACAGTCTGCCAAGTTTGCATATGAGTTATCGTGGAGGCTTGAGCTAAACTGGGATTATTATTATTTGCGTTCGCAACAGTTGGATAAAAATAAGTCACACTATTATAAGTTTTTTAAAAACGCCTCTTTTAAATAGAAAACGCGCTGTTTGTTGCTCAAGTTAAGGCTGACTAAATGTAATTTGAGATACGTGATCAGCACATTGCTTGAGAACAACAGGGACTGATATAGATGCAAAAGCAAAGCAAATCTGTAATGACTCTTCTTTATGAAACGAGCTCCGGTGCCGCGCTGAAACAATAATAATAATAAAAAGAACCTACTACTGTCTGCATGTAACGTCACCAAAATTGTCATGCGGTCTCTTAAAAATAAAGCCCTCACACTAACTACAGCTCCGCTACGTTGTTACTGCGCTTAATACCAAAAAAATATCCATTTGACAGATGGCATCCATTATGGAATTTCTCAGTTTCAATTCAGTGCATGTTGGAGGGATCAGCAGGTTGTGCGTAGAATCGACTGTGCTGTAATTAAATCACGGCCTCTGAGTGGGAAGGCCCGGCCTAAAGCTTCTTGCATTCTAATCAGGTGATCATTGAAAAGTTAGTCAGGCTGATCCGGAGCTGGCCTCACACGTTGCCATCAATAATCAGGTCAAAATGCTTGTGCTGGATGTAAAAACAGCTGAAAACAAAGAAATTAAGAAGGCAAATGAGTGACAAAGAGTTTTATTCCAAGTATATATTTTGATACAATTTGTACATTTTGTTTTTACTTTTTATTTTATTTTTATTTTTACTGCGGATACAGTGTGCTTAGAGTTACTGGATGTGATGGTTGTGACTGAAAACATGCGCACAGGAATCCCTGATTGAAATGCAGAGTCGGGGCCATACGAGAAGACAAACTTAGGGGTCAGGTCTAAAATTACAGCAACACAGGTGGAGGTTACACAAATCCAAACTTTTTAAAGCTTTAATCTTTCCACTCACTCAGACAAACCGAGTCAATCACTGCCTGAGACTCCCCCCCCCCCCCCCCCCTCTGTACTGTGTGCGTGTGTGGAGTGTAAGGGGGGGCGGGAGCGGGTTTCATCGTCCGAACAGAATCAGAAGTTGTACACAAGCCGGCGCAGGGTACTGTGGAGCTACATTCTCCTCCTGCGCATGATCCATCGCGCGTCCCGCTACATTGTTGATGGCTAACTCACACTTACAAAGATCTTATATTTGAGCTGTCATCCACTTGCATTTTCTCTAAGGAAAAGTGGAGGGGGGTTAACATCCGAGAGTGCAGGGAGGTGGTGGGTGGGGGGGTGGGGGGGTTCAGTTGGTGCGAGGCGAGCCAGAATATATGGTCTCTACCTTACCCGTCGGATGCGACAGTCGCGAAAAAAACAAAAAAACAAAAACAAAACAAAAAAACCAACAAGAGCCTCTAACGGATTTTCGACGCACAAATCGAGCAAGAGAGAGCGATTTAACTCCTACAGTTGCATCTGAAGAGAACAGGAGAGCAGCAATAAGCAGACGGAGATCATGCTACTGAGGATATTAAACCTGGTCTGTGCAGAGGAGGCAGCTCCGCGATGCTCGTCGCTGACTTATTTCGGGTGTCATGCTTTATTTTCTGCTCTCATCTTCCATTAAAAGAGAGGGAAAAAAAGAAAGCTTCCGAATGGCTCCCGAGCTGCGGTTCATAAAATAGGAAAACAAGCATTTCCTTTGCTCTCCGTTTTCCTTCCCTGTGCTGCTGTGTGTGAGAAAGGAGGAGCGGCGGAGCTGCTCGCTGCATGCGCGGCGGACTCGCTCCACGCAGCGCGATCTGTGTAAATGGATGAGGAGATCGTGCATCTGAAAGGAGGGCGCATTTGCGAATTTTTTCGTGACATCACCGCAGTTCCACTCTCCCGGTCCGCGAGGCCTTTGACCTCCTCCGGGCTGGTCCATATTTTGGCCAGCCCTTTGCCCCCGATTTCTGTCAGTGGAAGGGGATTGTCCCCTATTTCAACACACTACCACTTTCTTCCGATCCAGCCTGCTGAATGGACCGTCATCGCAGGTTTTCGATCCCCAAACAAACAGGACGCAAACGGAGAACTTGACAGTCTTTTGCCAAAAAAAGAAAGAAAAAAGAAGCAAACATAATCTCCTCAATCCGTAACATTTGCGTCCTAATTCCCTGTCGCTTATTGCGCTTTCCACGGGAAACCTGGATTTTTCTTCACCACCCGGCCTTGCAAGATCTTCTATTGCTGCTGCCACTACGACTTAATAGAGGCGAAAGAGCCTTTGTGGGATTGAGGCAATTTGCATTGCAAATTAGGGTCCCGTGTGCAAGGATGACTGCACTTTACCACCGATTTCCAAGGCCTACTTCAACCCAGTAATACTGGTTAATGTCAAGTGAATTTGACATTAACATTGGGAATATATAATCCTTTTTTCCCTTGAAGAATTATCACCTTTAACTCCTGAGTGTTAAACAATTCTGGTTGGCCATCTGCAGCTACAGTAAAAGGGAATATAAAGGATATGATATGACTGTATTTTGCCAAGAATACTTAAGTTGTAAAAATTGAAAACTTTGGAGCCCAGAAGGTGAAACATGGATTGTGGATTACTGTAGAAGACAGTGGAGTGGGTTGTTATCTTTGGTTATCTAGCTGTATGAGTGTTCTGCTCGTCATAAAGCTAGATAACCGAAAGTAAAAACTACTTCCAGACTCATCGAGGACATTTTGGACGGACGCACACTTTGATTTCCCCACGGACTAAAGCCTGCAAATATCACTTATGTCAACAGAAACTGGTTGTATTTTTGTCTCTGTTCTGTAATTTATGTTGTATTTTCTCCCACAGTGTGAATATATGTGTATTTGATAGGACTGTACCAAGAACATGCAGCTTTGACAGTCAGATTTTACAACTGCTCTCTTGTGCATTATGTCCAACTTTAAAATGCATACACACATCCATACACGCGCACCCGCACACACACTCTGGTTCTTCTCAGGTCACATATTGCATGTTAATATTTATAGTCCTCTTGATTTTCATAATATTGCATGATTTATGTTATTTAAAATGCATGAGGTTTCTGCACAGGCCCACTGGGTGCATGGAAGAGTCACATTCTGGGGGCTACTGTAGAAATCCACGTGCGCCCTCATTTCAACGTTCTGGGGTTTGGCCTGCAAGCATCACCGGCATTCCAAACGGTAGTGATGATTAGGATGTATACAGACAGAGCTGACAAAAAATGGAGAGAAAGAGAGAAGGACGTAGGGACAGGGTTAGGGAAAGGAGGGAGTTAGGGAAGGAGGGGTAATGAGGGGGGTATTGGGGAGAGGCTGGTGTGTGTGTATGTGGGTGGGTGTTGGGTCGGGTCTGCTTAATTGATTCCGTTAACCGCAGTGCAGGAGATGTGAACGACTGGACGATCCCATTCCCACGCTCGGTGGGGCAAGTGGCAATGCCGTGCCCGGGCCCACTATGACAGACAGCGTCGTGAGGGCCTAGAGGGGCCGGGTGTGCGGTGTGTGGGTGGGTGGGGGGTATGGGGATATTGGTGGAAGAGGGGGAGCTACAGGGGTCATGAAAAGACGTCAAGTGCACCAGACTCATCTGCATCCCCAAAGAAAGGGGCGAGGTTTCCCAGCCTCAAGCTGACGCGGCGGTTCCAAACTCGCGAGCAGTAACGGTCTTGTCCGCGTTCCCGTCTCGCCAGTTGAGTTGATAATGAGGATTCTGGGTCATTAGCTTAAAAAAAAAAAAAACTATGCTTTTATATGAATGTGAATGTGACGTGGTGCAACTCTGTAATCCAGCGTGGCCCCCACTTGAGAATCAATGCAGACATTGTTATATATAGGACATTTGAACAAACGACAACTTACACCACTATGTCTGAAATTCAACATAAACTGGGTCCTAATTAAGTAAATAGAAATCTGAACAGAGAAGCATTAGATGTCACATGTGAAACAGAGGTTGGCCAGATGGTGCCTAAAAGAGACTTCACATTTGCTGAAAAGTTACTAAACCTGCTTTAGTCATAATTAACAAAGGGAGCATCGTTTTTGGTATTAGAAAAGCAGTTCTACAATAAAAGTCTCTACTCTAGCAGTTTTAGTTTGGGGATTCACTAAAACTGTGCTAATGTGGTAGATTGATAGGCTGCATCAAGTGAATTACTTGAAAGGTTGTTTCCATTGTAGACCTTTTAGGAAAGGGCCAGTTACTGGTATCAAGATGTTAAGAAATGTATGATTGGTCGAACCTCTAATATTTTGTCTTATACATTTAATACAGTAATATGATGCCAGAGAAAGTATCAAAACACTAAAATCTTAGCATCAGATTACAGACAGAGCCAAGTCTTACTACGGGCGTATTAATTTTATTTTTGTATTAGTGAAATTTTCAAACAAGAATTTTTAAAACATAAAGATCATTACACGAGACATGTGCTGTTTTAATTGGATTTTGAAGGAGTTAACTAACATGCAACTATTTGAAAAAAAAAAATCTAATAAAATAACAGCACTATTACTCTTAACCAACCCCCCCTCTAAGCTGGGCAGACGTACATGTAGCAACTTTTTTTTCACATATCCCATGACTCCTTTGTTTTCTGTGTACTCCATAAAGTGAGTTAGATCCCCCTATGGATGGATGGATGGATGGATGGATGGATGGTTGTGCACTGAAACCTAAAAATCTTAAAGCCAATTCATGCTAAATTTACCTTCAAAACTTGTGAGCAGCAAATGAAACAATGGCTCTAGCACAGGATTAAAATCATCTTAAATTCATCCCTTAGCACAGACTAATGCAGCACTTCCCCTCCCCAACCTATTGCTGTGCACTGCTGGTGAGCTGGTTAAAAGAAGGCTAATTACATCAAAGACAAGATCAGCTGTGTGGAAATATGTCCTGACAAACTGTATAAATAACATAGATATACCTATTATAGTCAGTAGTTTATGTCAGTACAGAAGCTGCCATTGTTTTGCTGTTCAAAATAAAAGCCATTAGATCATGTTACTATGGTTATCTTGATTTTGTGTTAAACCATTGGGTTGTAAATCAAGGTTCACATTCTGGAAAAACCTTGTACCGGCCCATGGCAAATATTACATGTTTCAAACACACTTTCTTATTTACTAAAGGAAGTATAAAAATTCATGTGTTTATTTTTATGCATTTCTTTATTTTTTAAAATAAAATTTAAACGTTAAAAGGCCAAGAGAAGCATGCCAACAAATTTGTAATTTTACAACAAAGTGTCCTTCCTGTATGCTGTGGCAAGAAGACCCAGAATGGCTAAATTCAGAACTGCCTTTGCTGAAAAAAAAAAAACCCTATTACATAGAGACTTTCTCACACCATCAGACAAAACTGGTGTCTTTTGTTCCAAACCATGTCAGAAACGGCATACAGCACCGGGTTTGCCAGAAAGAAATCTGAGACCTCGATTTAGGCCAAGCAGTGATGAATGAAACAAGTCTTATTATCCTTGGTTAAGTCGATTGAAGTTGTTTTCTTTCGTTATGAAAGAAAGCATTGTTTTAGGGCTGTTGAGGGGAGCACAGTGAATGTCAAAGAAGAAGGGAGGGAAGCAGTCTGTGACTCTTCCACCATCTAATCATTTTTTCCATTCTTTCCATTTTTAACCTTAGTATCAACAATGCTGTATTTATAATTGTTTTATTTACTGTAAAAGATAAATAAAAAAGTTGAATTAAATTGTGCTTCTCTCAAGCAGAGAACCACCGAAGGGTCTCTGGCAGCTGAAGCCAGGCCAGACTTTAGAAGGGGCTTACAGAGGCAGTGGCATTGGGGTCCTGAGATTTTGGGGAAGGGAGGACAATTTAATGGATCTTTCAAAAGAACATTTCATCTTTGAAAACCTTATTGTCATTTATCTGGTGAAGTGCATTATTTTTGCTGGATCTTTGTGTGGCTAACCAGTATTGTACATTTTTAAAACAATGGTGCCATTGACTGAACCCCTTCTTTGCTTTGATATATTTCATTGAGTGCCCGGCAGGTCAGGCATTGTTAATCTAACATTTTGGGTCAGCCTTCTTACCTGGAAAGATGTCAAGCTTTTTGTAAACATTTTAGACTAGACAAATACAAAGATGATTTCACAGTCTGTGTGAATATTTCTAAGGTCTATGGACCTCAAAGTTGAGTACACACCATGAATGTAGTACAAAAGCAAAAAGAAACTTGTGCAGGTAGGGCAGGAAAACTGGCTCTAGCCTGAGGCCTACAGTCTCCTAATTCCAATCCTTGATGTATAACCACATGCCATCCTGAGGTGCATGAGAGAACCTGAAAGCCTTACTTGCAGAGTTTTGCATGGTGTTTTTCAAATGTCTGATTTAATAATGTGGTTCTGATATACAGGTTTTTTATTAAGTCTACCAACTCTGTTGCAATAAACAAGAAGTATATTCTACTGACTTACAATCACATTATACACAGTGCTAGGTTTCCTTTTTCATAAATATTCTGCCCCTAGAAATATGACTGAAATTTTTTTTCATGAGCTAACTAAAATAGCTTTTTTTTGATGGATGGATGGATGAATGAATGAATGAATGAATGAATGAATGAATGAATACTAAATCTGTATATTTGTGTAACACATACTGTGTCCTGCACCTGCCGTGCTTCTGCTTGTGAATATTGACGTAACGATTTGCAGTAGAACAAAATCCTATCTATCTATCTATCTATCTATCTATCTATCTATCTATCTATCTATCTATCTATCTATCTATCTATCTATCTATCTATAATTAGATTTTTTGGGGTGGAAATAATGATCCTTAAATTGTTTTTTTTCTGGTCTGAAGCTCAGAACTTGATGTGTTCCAAACTAATCAACATTACAATTTGTAAAAGAAACTTGTACAGATAGAACACCGGAACCTGATCTTACTCAGTGACTCACTCCTCTCCTAGATCCAGCAGAGGTGGTGTTCATTGACATATTTGTTTAGCATGGTTGTGTCTCTTTTTAATATGTTGTTTCTCTTTCATGTTGTTTTGCTACAGCAATATTTTTCCACTTAGAGCTTGTCTCCAGGTACAGTTAAAACTATTGTGTCCAGTTTGACACAGCATGCTTGTTATTTTGCTGGAGTTTCCGAGAGGGCAAAAGGCTCCATGTGCATCTACATATGTATGTCTCTGCATGCGTGTACCCTTCCTTCGTGTGTTTGTCCATGTGATTAACTGACCCAGGCATCCTGGATAGCTAGTGAAGCTTTCGCAATCATGATGATGAGAGAGAACAATGGCTCAGTCAACTACGTCTGCTTTTCTGGGCTGAGCCATGCCCCGCTCTGTGTTTGTGTGTGTGCGTGTCTCCAGGACGTGAACTTGAACTTGAGACAGAGCAGCCAGACACCATCTGTGTACTAGGGGTAATGAATTCAGGGCATTCATGGCTGCAGTGCAGACCTAGGCCACCACCACCCATTGATAAGCAGATGACCCTTATAGTCTGAGTTAGCTCTTCATCACTAATAGAATTCAGCACAACCAGCTGGTAGGAGAGGGACTTTATTTTGGCTATTTTCCCACAGATGAACATGTAGCTTTCATGCACATGTTTGCAGAAAGCATCCCCGTGCGCGTCACTATCTTAGTTTGCATGCACGGAACGGCTATGCTTTCATGTCGTCTTTGTCTCACTATGACTAACTTGTAGTAATTGGAAAAGCATTCATTTGCTCACCATACGTCTGATAAAACACCGAGTTGTTATTGTACCAACATAGCCATGCTGGCCTTTGATAATTGAAACCGCCGGCTCGGTATTTCCCCTGATAAAGGGTCATAAATGAACGAGGCATGAACCTTAAACAAACCGGGCACAATGTGAATTCCTGAAGGCCCTCCTCCTATTTCTACACTCTCCTCTTTCAGCTCGAGCTTCTATCACAATCACTGCTGCGCATTCACACTCTCTCACACACACTCGCATGCATGCAGAAGCGGACGCATGCGCGCACACACAGTAAGGCTTTTCCCTCTGGTTGGTGTTGCCACAGCAACGGTAGGTGAGATCACCTTGCGCATGGCAGCATCGGTCCCTGCTGATGCGGGACAGGTTCCTGGTTTCCTGTGAGTGGTTGGGTGTTTGTTCTTGTGTGGAAACCCCGAATGTCACCCACCCCCATGTCTCTGAGGCTCATCGTGCACACGCATTATCATGCTCATGAAGTAAAAAACTTGTGCACTTGGTATTTGATTTACTTTACCTTTCCATGTTAGTTACCTATAAACCAGAGTGGTAAAGTATTTAAATAGGCACAGACACCTAGAAGGTGTCATTTCCAATTGACAGTGCACTGATTAACCTATGCTCAGTACCCAGACGTCCAGCCATAACCTCCCAATAATCCAATGAGGAATGTCATGGCTCGGCCCTTTTTAATGACATCATGCATGGCCACTTGAGTGTCTTGTGGGGAGCAGCAGGCATGCTGGGTTATGCTGAACTGCATGGTTTTGCTCCATGCCTAACAGTGTGTTTATGTACATGTTCTAGATGTAATAATAAGCAGACAGTGTTTCAAAGTAACAGATTCATATTTAGGAAGGTTTGTGTCATTATGGCATAATGGCAGTACTCTTGCATGAATTGAAATGTCTTCATGAACAACAGAAGAAGTGCATGATTAACATCTTAAACCTCTGACACTCTGAGCTCCAGTTGTTTTCTGTTACAGATGCTTAAAAACCTCTGTTATTCACATAGGACTGTATGGATTTGAATTTGAATATATGTGTATGTCTCTGTTGCATTGGATTAATTTCATAACATATTTCCGGTGTTGACTTTGAGCTATTTGCTGTTTGAAGTGCATTGAAATGTCAAGAAAGGAGAAAACATATTTTGTGTAAATATTTTGTGTAAATATATCTCAAATATTTTTGCTTTGGTGACAGTCATAATGTGTAATTTGGGAGTAGATCTTACTTTAGCTTTCCCTGTTCCTAACCCTATAAATGCTAAAAGTCTTCAACAACACAGCAGTTTTTCTTTATTCCTATTTAATTAAAAACAAAAAATTACAATTTTACCAAAATAACCAGTCTTCCATCATGTCTATTTGCATGAGTACTGTATATAAATAGCTGCATAAATAACATGATATAGGATTATATGTGCAAGATAAATAACATTTATGCAACTGCAAATTCATGTTTGATTCAATGCAGTCTACTGTTTGCTAAATTAAATTTATCTCGGCATCTTACTTGTACTATATGCTTTTAGCTTTATATGTGCATGATTATACAGCATCATTGTGACAACAGCTGTGCATAACAAGGCTGCGTGCACAAATGCTATTTTTCGCTCCAAAACTACAAAGGTGGCTGTCAGCAGCTTGTGTTCCAGAGTATCTGTGCTTCTGCTTGGCTTTCGATTATGCAAGTGTCGGCACCACAGCATTAGAGGCGAATGAGTACACCGCATATGAAATGTGCCTCCTCCTTGAAGATGAAAGGGTGTAAATAATGTATTTTGTGTCACTGCATTATTCATCCGCAATTAATTGCAACAACCAGCCACATTTTTTCGTGCTGTTCGTTTGACTAAATTTCATTGCTTTTAGGTGCTGTTTTCTATTGCCTGGAGGGCAGTAGGTAAATCTGTACTCAGGGATTGCCAAGGTGCCTGCCACTAAATAGAAATGGGAAGTATTCACTTTCATTTTTATCGTAATTAGGCTAAACAGTACAAGCTTAGTTTAGTCAACAACACGTTTTTTGGTTGATAAATACAGAACGCTTCTCTATTCACTGTCTGAGATATTTTCTTTTTCGTGTTATGCATAAAGCTGCCTGTTATGTATGGGAGGAGGGGCTTTGGAAACATTGAGAACGCATAAAGGCACATTTAGAACAGCCCCATATTTCTGGTCTCTGTAAATCATGTTGTTCAGAGGCCCGCGTACAATCAGAGTAACGCGAATCATTTGAAAAATATATGCTGTGTGGCAATTAAATTATATAGCCGCTTGGACCAGGGAGCCAGGACCAGTGCATAGATAGAATAGTGAGGAGCCGTTGCTATGCTTGCATTAGCATCTGGCCCTTTTATGTAAATTTGATGAGAGAGGACTCATGCATATATGACAGGAGCTGGGGTATACTTGCCTAATATCCTTATTAGAGAGAGGCAAATTAAATATTTATTAGGGGGGTACCAAGGGTTAGAGAAGGGGAGGGGAGACAGAGTCAGACTTGTGTTGTCGTGAAGACCTGTGGTAGAGGAAAGGGTAAAAGGGAGGAGGAGATTGGCTTTCTGTATGAGTGTCTCTCTGCCTCAAGGTGCCACCATCTTAAGGCGTTTGGCAGTAGTGAGAGTGTGGGGAGGGTAGACCTAAAATGTCCGCTGGCACACACATGCACACGCATACACATTAGCGATTGCAATTTTTTTATTTATTTATTTTTTTGGCGTATTTAGGCAGAATCGAGGTCCCAAAGGCAATTTTATTTTAGTCACGGTCGCCAGAGTCTTGCATGCTAAGAATCACATTTGCATCCATTAAATCCTTTGATTACTATCACTGTGTACCAAATCAAGCTTTGTTTAGTTTTCTAACACTCGCCACTAATTGAACGATAATGCTGCCACGAACGATGTTAAATCTAAGCTGGTATTTTATTTATTAATATTTGGTTTTCTGTTTGTTGGTCTGACTTTTTTTTTAATCTGAGCTGACAATTTATTGCCAGGTCCAATGGTAATGTCCAATGGCACCACCAAGGGGGTACCAAGAGTGGGTAATTTCCCCTCCTCAAATTTGTTGGCCCATCCCCAACCCCTTGAATTTCAGAAACAAAAGAGTAAGTGTTGATAAATTGCAATGCATATCTATATTCAAGTGCTCTATGTTTTGTCCGTCTTATTACCCCCATATGAAGTTCATTTAGGCTCTGCTGCCAAATTATATAAGGTTCACATATTTACATCTGAAATCAGGAGTTACAGAATTTTTAAAGGAACATTACACAAAAAGCATGGTCTAATTTGTCAAATCAGCTGATTTTTGTTGTATACATAATTGAAAACAAATCAATAGCATATTATTTCTTTAGTTAAATAAAAAAACATTTCTTGAAAATTTAAAACAAAAAAAATATAATAAAAGTAACAACCACAACAACAACAACAACAACAATAATAATAATAATAATAATAATAATAATAATAATGATACAGAATCTAAAAATAATCCAATTTAAAGCCTTCAAAAATTCTAAGACGGATCTGGATTTTCTTTTTTTATTTTTATTTAAAGTTCAAGTTTTCTCTCATCGCCACTATCCATCCCCCATTGCAGCACACCTAAATAAAAATCCTGGCTTTTTATATAGCTGGTGCCACCCCACAATTAATTACAAGCAGTTTCCTTCTGGTGTCCCCTAGCAGAGCCTCCTGGAGGAAACAAACAGAGATACACACACATGACCCATCAGTTTATTCCAGTTCTATAAGCCAAACATAAAAAACAGCTTTAATTAAAAAAAAGAAAAAAAAAACTTCTGAGATGTATTGTGTATTTATGTCATTTCTGCAAAAATTTTGTCAAATTGTGCAGATTTTACTTTTATTAAGCAGTTATTGTAAACATAATACGCCACTGCAGCAAGAGAGAGAAGGACTGATTTCATAAGTCTTTGACGCAAATTAAAGTCTTCCCTAGTGTCATTCTTTACCTGTGTTACAAAAATCCAAAACACAAACTGTAGCTGCCCTTTACTATCTGTTAATTTTCATTAATATGCTTAGGAGGGTTGGGCCTATAAACACAGTGTTCAGTGAGATACAGACACAAAATGTGCTTTTTTTTTGTTTTCCCGTTTCAATTTTGGAATTTGTGCATGCCAATATTTATGGCTTGCATTACATTTATTGGCATGTGAATTTCTGTGGGTTACTTATTTATTTTTCTTATATTCTACAATTGTCAGAGCGGGCATGTGAAATTATCCCCTTCCTTGTACAGTTATCCTGTTGTTGGCCTTTTATTATGCGCAGATAGTCTATCGCCTCTCTGTTCCCTCTGATGAGTGGTTCGGCCCGGCGTGCTGCTGAAGAATTGAGAATAATTAAACGGCTGTGAGTTTTAGCCCGGCGTCGGCTAATGGATTATTATCGAGAGGAAATGAAACAGGCAGCATGGGGTGAGCCGGGTGGCAAAACAGTGCCTCCACTCTGGATAATGAAACACTGAAAGCTACCTGGGGTATATAGAGAAGACACACCTTACCTATAAAGAAAGGAGACACTTTTTTTCTGTGCCTACTTCCTTTTGTCCTATAGGTATAAAGGAGTGACACACTCAGAGATACACACAATTGCAAGCGCATTGCAACATATGCAATGTTTTTAAATCGGTGCAGCTAACGTTTGTAGGAAATTTTGATTACAAGAACTTGTGCATTGGCACTATGTAATTCTAGAGAAACAATAACCATGGCACCCCCTGCCCCCTCACTATCTCCATATTTTCTCTCATCGCCACTATCCATCCCCCAACCCAGCCACCTTCCACACATATCCTAAGAGTGTGGCGCTAGGAAGAGATGGGTGCTAGAGGGAGATAGGATGAGACAAGCCACACAAGCCGCAAAGGGAACAAAGTGAAGGTAAAGGGGGAGGAGCGCTCTATCGTGTCCTAAACTGTGCCGTAGGGCTTGAAATACACATATGCACACTGATTTGGCACAAAACCACAAGGATGCTTTAAGATGTGTAAAACAATGCTCTATTCATAGCTTGTGTGGCCAGTGATGCATTTTTGTACCAAGTGTGTGGTGAAATAAAATCCTGAAAACAAATCAACTAATTTAAACGACTCTTGTGCTTTGTTATCGACTACAGACTTACATGACGCTGAGAATGTGTTTGTGCCAGTGTGGGTTTGCCCTGATGGATGTTAGCTGAGAGCTCTAATAAAACGTGGCACCTGTCAGTTTGATACTGACATATCAGAGGAGTCAGACAATCACCAGGGACAGAAAAGCAAACTGCATATGCTTTACATCTGTATATTTTTGCAGATTTTGAAAGATTAGGATAAATGTACCCTCTTTTAGATGTGAAGCAAAGCAATCTCAAATGTTATTTTAAGAGTACAAACCTTGTCATTTATTTTTATTGTTATTGGCATGTGACCAGGGTTTCACCTTAGTGTCTTCAACCAGTGGGGCATGGGTGAATGTCAACGGTTGCATCTAAAGTTAAATCAAAGTTTATTACTACACAAAAACTGAAGCAATATTCAGGTCATTAAGTCAACAGTAAATCAATCAGTTACAATCTAAACAATAGCAAGGAAATTTTGTTTAATCTGGTCAACAAAAAATGCAAATGTAAAGCCACAATACCTTCCCTTTCAAACGAACATAGCTTATCAACTTTTTTTTTTAACCATCAAAGTAGACTTTTTTTGTTTTGCTTTTCGATTAAAGAAATTTGACTTAATTGCTGTTTTTAGGATTTGAAGCAATACAAGAAATACAATTTTCCAAAGAGTGAATGGTTACATTTCAATAAATGTTGCCAGTGACCCAATGACAAGTGAGAGAACAGCAACAATTGATTCCTTGTCCTTTTAGTGTCATTCTGTTGAGGATTTTCTATAACAATATTGCATCCAAATCTTGGTAAACCTAGTAAAATAAAAAATAAAAAGCCTTATATTATCTAAATAAAAACCTGTTAGGCACTCATCAGTTCTGGCCAAAGTTATTAAGGCCTAAGGAGCCACATGTGGCTTAGGAGCTGCAGGTAGCTGACCCCTGGGAGGCAGAGTGGAAGTCACTTGTGTTGTGGTAGAAATACTGGAGAGCTACAAAAGGCAACAGGGCATTTATCATAATTGTATGATAGTTTAGGAAGAAGTGATGCAGCTGTTCCTTTCCAGGTTGACTGTTAAACTTGTATTTGTGGAATATGTAAGTATTAAAACAAGCTTTGACATTCTCTTCAGGTTCTGCAGAAGTCCTGAGTTTAAATTGCTGATTTGAGGCAAAGTGTAAAGGTCGGGGAGATATTTGCACAAAGTTATTAAAAATTTGAATTCCTCAAAATAAACATAGCAGTTGCTGCTATTACTTTCTTCTTTAAATCTTTTTAGTGGAGACAAGTTAATTGTGATTTGCAATAGAAGAGCTGTTCAACAGCTAAAGGTTCCCTTCGGGTAAACATAGTCTCTCTTACTGTATTTGTGTGTGTTTTGTTGCAGCAGTAATGGAGAAATGGAGCAACAAGCAGCTGCAGGATGCAGAGAGAGGAAGCAATCACAGGATCTCAGGAATTTTGATTGTCACTGGACCTGTATGAGGTAAGATGTGGTTGATGGCCAAAATTAATGTTTGTCTATTTGTGTTTTAGCATTTCTTAACTTGTAAGGCCTATTCCTTTCAACAAATACTACATTGGGTGGACTTATTGCTCCTGGGCCTCGTAGGAAGAAGTGTTCTTTTTGGCTAAGGAGTTAGGCCCAGGACTAAAGTGTGAATTGAGTTTAGTTTAGGATTAGGGTTAAGCATGTAGCTACTGGTAACGAGTAAGTGTAAGTATTGGGCTATAGAAATGAATGAAAACTGAATGGAAGATAGAAAGACACAGTGTGTGTGTGTGCGTGCGTGGGTGTGTGTGTCCTTTATGTGTACAATGTTAGGTCCCACCTTCAGACCTGCAGATTTACTTTTTCTTTTTCACTGAAATTATAAGTGGCATCTTACAACTAGAACACAAGCAAACAACATATTGAGCAGAGAAGCATTTGAAAGAAAAAAGATGCTAACTGTATGTTAGCAAAGCAGATTCTACTGCTTTGCTTATTTTAAATGTGACCTCTTGAGATAATCAAGTGCAGCAATGTGATTGGATAGAACCTACACACCTGGAAACAAATATATATACATATTATGAGTCCTTATAATCAAAAGTTTATTCTCTGTCAATTCTAAAGAAATTAAAAATTACTGAGAAGAGAAAAAGTTCTAGGCTGATGAGATGAAGTGGCACGTCAGCACCGCTGGTGTACTGTAGTTTAACTGCTTTTAATTACTCCCAGTTCTCCTACACTTTTGGTGAACTTCTCAAAAGGTTCCAATTAGAAGAGAAGGGAAGGTCACTGAGTAGAAATAGCCATCTAGTCGTTTCCACAGAGAAAATTCTGCAGAACATTCAGAACAAAGGCATTGGACCTGGCTGATTTTAAAGCTCATATTCAGCTGGAGTTGATATTGTCTTCAATAATCAGTTAAAAGCAGAAGCAAAGCTAGAACAGCAAAATGAACGTTCAATTTCCAATCACTTTGACAATCAGATAATAATTTATAGCTGAACTGTGCCAAACATGTTTTCTTTAAGAATCACAGTCAGATAGTCCTTTTTGTTCAATATTTAGGTCCCATTTTTATTCTAAAGAGCTAAAGAGCAACAAAAGGTGCTCAACACAGGACTTGATAGTCCTTTTATTCTAACCATTTTTGGGGGGAAATGAATAGTGAATTCAATTTAGTGTTTTGGGGTTTAGTATTATTTTCATACTCCGTCTTTTGCGTAATTTTGCTAAGTTTTCTCCTCAGTTTCTTTAGCTAAGTTGAAAGATGCTTAAGTATTGACATAACATTTGATAATTTACTTATGGTATTTCTAGAATGTAAAGTCAGCAACAAGTCACTTTAAAAATTCATTGCAACTGATTACAGTGTCATGAACTGTGACCCCAGTTCAGACCCAAGCAGCAAAATGACTCAGTTAGTTTTAAATTGTGACATTAATGACATGATTTACAAACTGGGAAGGTTTTCCTTTGTGTGTACAGTAGGGGCATTTTTAAACCCACACTGTGTGTGGTTTTGATTGGGGATGAGGTTTCTAGTGCTCACCTGATTCTGCTTGCTTTGCACCAGCTTTTTGTGTTCCCCAAACCTTTTAAACAAGTACCAACTACGGCTATGATGAACCGGTTTGATCTCAGTTCCAGCTGAGTGCTGGAATAGGTTTTGTTAGCTATTGGAAGCAGACTCAAAGTTTTTCGAATTTCATGTTTTTAAATTCTAGAGATTAATTTTTGCTAAACCTAATTTCACACAAAACCCCCCAACAAAAAGTAGTACTAGAAAGTCAGACCTGTAATATAATAAAATACCTCTCTGTCTCTAATCTTCCCACTGTTTATTTCCCACCCCTCAGAGAGCTTAAGTTAGTTATTGTGTCACACAGAACCTCAGCTACAGCTGATATTTTCTGCTACATCTGTGAGTATAATTTTACAGGCAGTTCCCAAACAGCTTTGGTCTTTTAATATGTTCAGATATTTTATTTCAAGTCTGCTGGTATTGATTAAAATTATGGTATATGCAAAACTTTGATGAACTTATTGTTTTAAAACAAATAAATTAAACTGGTTATATAAAACAATCCTTGCAGGTATACTGAATAATGTGATGTTGTAGTTAAGCTATCTCCCCACACCTCATCTCAACTACAAAAATTTTAATAATATAAACTGAGTGGGGATCAAACATTCACTGTCTGAGATGTTTACAGTGATAAAATGGCACTGAGCTGGCTCTGTGGTCGAAGAAAACCAACTGGATATTTTATTTAACCAGTTAAAAATAAGCTTATAAGGTCCAACTATAAGCAGGAATAAAATCCTCAAGGCTTTCTGTGCATCAAACCTGCAGAAACCTTTGGCACTGTGACTCAGGGGACTCATTTAAATTACAAGGACAAGGCATGACGAACCATAACACACATAATAATAATCATTGTGATATTACTAAAGACTAAAAAGTCTGTTTTTTCATCAGATAAAGAGACAAAAAGTCACTAAGAACATATACGCTTTGTACAAATACACCTCCGTAAATTCTAATCGGCATTTACAGTACTTAAATCCTCACATTTTACCCAATTTAAAAAAATATAAATATAGTTTCCATTTACCAAAAACACATTTGATTTTATTTAGACGTCTTTGTTTAATATAGAGTAACTTGGCAGCATCTGTTCTGTTTTTGTACACTTCAGGCTAGAATAAAATAATTTAAGGACCTCGGCATAGACTAGACCATTAATACATTAAAAATCCTAAACCTGGTAAACTGTATTAGAATTTTAAGCAAACACCATAAGCTCCTTAAAAGCAGTTTACATCATTCTCTTATTCCAATTGATAATTCGGAAGAAGGGCACCTTGCTGGGCCCCCATAAAACTAGAAGAACTGAAAAATTTGCAAAGACTGCCCATACCTGGGGCCGGCCAGGGCTTCCTGACACCCTCACAGATGAGCTCACAGTGTCAAATATTACTAAGCACATACTTTCAAAATTTCTTACCTTTGGTACTTTATATCTGAATCAATAAGATGCATGTAAAGCAAACGTTGTTGAACATCTTGGTGGTAAATTATCTGAAAGATATAAAAAAAACATTGCATGGGATAAAGCACACGCTCTCTAAGTCCCCAAGCGTCAGTGTGTTTTAGGCTCAGAGGGCATAAATATATGATTTTACATTATTTAGTTATGGATAAGCTTTTTGTTTGACAAGAACATCTTGCCCACCCACTGTGGCATGAGCTGAACCCAGAAATCAGGTCATCTCACCATCTTTGTGGAAATGCAAAGTAAAACAGCTCATGGATTTATTTATCTCTCAAACTTTTTAAACCCCTTTTTTTATGTCTACACATATTGTGCATACATATGCATACGCACCATATTACGTAATAAATTTCACAACTGAAGGAATACAAAAGTATTTACACTGTAAATTATTCTTTAGCCTGCTATGCCCAGTAATAAAACCATAAAAAACACAGAATGTTTACCTCAAAGTATAGCTTGCTCATAATACTTTTCTACATTTTACTGCGCTACAGTTGTAATCATCTATCAGACATGCATATTGGTGCTATGGCTGCTTACTGTTATGGTACCGTCGGGAGTAAGTCTTTATAATGAGGCCCCCACGTTCTGAATATAAACCCTCAAACCTTCACAGAGGCTGGCCCCTCTGTCAGAAGTGCTAGCTAACAGAAATTAATAATGTCATCTGAATGTGTCTGTAGGATTAAGGCGAGCTGAAATATGCGTTAGATGCTTGCACGGTGTCTGATCTGCCCTGATAAAGCAATAAGTGAAAAGGAAAATATGTACATTTTTTTTACTTGTATTGTGGAGGTAAATTAAAAGGCTTCTGTTTGATTAGATGATACAAGAGCAAACAATTTTAACCTGTAAAAAAAAAAATCCAGAGGCACTTGAATGAAGAAAAGGTAAACTATTTAGAAAAATATTGCAAGATATGTGAACGGGTCTTTTGAGTGATTTAGTTTCCATCTGTAATTTTCCTATTTCCTGTTTGTCATATTTTCCATATTTTATGCTTGGAAGCAATGCTTTGCAACTTATTGCAGACACATATGCCGATAATACTATATGTCTTTTTCTTGTTCCACAATTCCACACCTAACTCGGCTCTTTTTGCATTTCATTTCACTATAATACCATAAATCAGTTCTTTCTTTTTGAAATCATAACTAAAAGATCTTTTGCATCTAATAGCCAAAAAGCTTTGACTTGGGTAGGTAACAGAGATCCAGAGGGAGGGTTTTTTCCTGCATCATCCTACAGTCAGAACAAAGGATATGCACATGCTGAAAATCATGCAAATACATGCAAATTGCCGGGGGCGAGAAATAGCAGGTGTGTGTGGTAGGAAGGGAGTTTGTACAAGCAACGAGGAATGCAAAGGACTTGGTACACAGCACATGCTTAGAGACTTTTTTTCTCAAAAATATACATAACTTCAAAGATAAAGATGTTGGACTTGAATATAATTCTGCATCTCTCCTGGAGACGACTGCCTCCACATGAATGCCGGTTAGATCTGTTTACCCACAATGCTCGTGGAATGTGGATCTCGGCATGTCTGCTTTCTTTATTTATTCTTTGCTAAGAATTAAATTCTATTTATTATGATGCAAGAAACTGCACACCATTCAGAGAAGACTCTAAAATGCAGTGAATGCAAATGTGACAGACAATGCCTGCGAACAGCACCCAGTTAAGAAGTGTGTGCATATGCGTTGGGATGATGCAATATTTTGATGGCGCCGCCCCAGACGAACTGCCGAGCTGATATTAGTGACATGCGCTAATGACAGTCGCAGCTCAACTTTATCATGCCAGACATTTTCATGAGGTTACCGCAATGATTAGGTAATGACAGCATAGGCCGCTTTCCTCTCATTCTAAAAAAGAATTATATGCTTGTTCCATAGTCCTTGATAGTTACTCTAGCTCAACCTATCAAAATTTAAAGCTCTCACAGGATTGCTACATCATTTCAGATTGACTCTTGTACATGGAATATGAAAGTCACTTTATGTTTTAGACTGAATATCAAAAGGTAGCTTGCAGATTATTTTAAAGAGGTCTGGGGTAAAGCATTTATTACTGTTTTTCCTTACAAATTCATTGCAGTGTTGCTAAGCCTATTTTGAGATAAAAAAAATATCAAATTACTGAGAAAAAAACAAAGTATATATTCTTCACAGAAAATTAATTCAAGCGTTGAGACAACCAGCTAATATCAATGTGCATGCTGGTTGCCAATATAACACCCAGAGAGTCTCAACGTCTTGCAGGAATCTGTGATTTGTATTAGACTGCATACAAAAAAGAAATAAATCACATTTAAATAAACACCGCCCACCAACCTCTTTCCGTGGCACTTAAACACACAAGCTCACACACACACCCACACACCCACACCCACACACACAGAGGCAAGAGAGACCTGCAGACACAATGTGGTAGAGGAGAAAAGAGGGGGAAGGCGCACACAGACAGACGCTCACAATTGTGCATAATAATGTTAGCATTCCTGCATGTCTAATGCAGGGGATATTTAGACAGACACTAGCTGGTCTGCTGTCTTTCTGCACGATGGGGGTGTGTAGGCGTGTGTGTGCGTGTCAGTGTAGGTCTAAGACCAGAGCATAATGATGTATTAATTGTGGGATGAATTCAGTCCGGGTGTTCAAGGTTCCTTGTTGAGGTTACTAATAGGCATTCGATGTGATTATTAATCTTTGTGGAAGCTCACATTTTACTTTTTTGTATGTTTGTTTGCTAGTGCAGCATAACCTGAGTGGACCTGTCCATGATGCCATGTAAAAAAAATATCTGCTTATTTTATCCTAATTATTGTTATAATCTGATGGTAAATGTGCAATATTTCCTCAGACCTGCACATTAAAATATCACATTTTGGAAGACTCAAGAAAATACCAAACAGATGAAAGAGCAATGGCAAAACTATCATTGCAAACTGTTGTATTCACACACAATTAACAGGGAGTGAATATTTAAATCTGCTCAACACTAACTAAACCTCCACTTTTTTCCAAGGTCCTTCCGAATAGATATGTACAAACCTGGGGGGTGTGATGAGAATATGAAAATAGATTCTCCATAAAGGCAAACAAAGAGAGACAGACAGCATATATTCTGACAAGGACAGGCAGAAGATGAAGCTCATTTTTTCCTGGGCACCCAGTGGTGTCTGCATTGCAGATCGCTGAAATCCCCCCCGAATGCGTCCCTGGGCTTAAAGGGGGGGTAGGTGTAGAGATGGGTGAATGAGGGGATGGGTTTCGGCTATGTCTGCTGTGGTACACTTTTTTTTTTTCTTCTCTCCTTCCCCCCTCCTAAATATGTTTTTTTTCCTGTTTCCATCAAATGTCAAGTTAATTTCCTGGGTGCTATGAGGGATGTGTCCTACCCCCTCAGTACGTGTGGCACAGTGCAGGATTATGGTAGTGTGTTCTGCGTCTCTGTGTGTTTCTCGTGTGTTTTTGTGTCTCTTAAGTTTATGAAAGGATGAATGGAAGAAAAGATGAAGGGAGGGGGCTGTGACTGTGTTGGACTGGCATGTACCTATGTATGATTACGGTTGCAAAGAATATGATACAATTATTACTAGATGCATTTAGCGCTGTGGCCATGGCTATGTTGTTGCCCTCATTTGTGAATTGTTGTGCATGCGTTTTGGTGGTACAGTTCACCTGAATACCATGAAAGAGAAACAAAACACACAATATACTCTCTTACCTATGATGCAGTTATATGTAAAAGAGCCAGAAGACCACTCTACCCAACAAAAGCAGTGAAGATTGAAGATGTTGGACAGAGTATTTTGTGCAAGCTGACAAAAGATTACCAAAGCTTATTTGAAACAAACCTATTTAACTTGCTGCTATATGTTTGTTCGTATAAGCTGGTGGTGGATGTTGATGATTGGCACCATTGTGCATCCTTCCTTGAGAAGCAATATTTGATATTTTTATTTCCTGTGTTTGTTAATAATCCTTGTGTATGTTGTGCCTTGAACGTATTTCCATGTAATAAAAATGACTTTATGATTTTGATGCTTTGTGGCTTTTTAGAAAAAAGGGCTTCTTGGATCTTTAGTATTGATGTATTTATTATCTGTCCATGCTTGACTGTAAGGATGTATACCCTTGAATAGTCAATTCTAGTATATGAATGTGCTTTGATCTAAGCCATCTGATCATAGCTGTGGCTGTGAGTTTAGAGCTGTTGTACTGCTGGAAGACTAATTTTTACCAAAGTCTCGAGTCCTTTTACTGCCTGTAGCAGGTTTTAATAATGGATACCCTTTTTAGTACTTAGTTTTACTTTCTGGGGTTGGAGTAAAACTCACACACACCATCATGCTGCTGCTACCTTTGACCATGAAAATTGTGTATTCTGGATGATTTGCAGTGTTATTTTTACACGAGAAATAATGTTTTGGTCAAAAAGCTAATAAAGGTTTGGCTATATATCTAAGGACTTCATCCTCAGTGTCAAATCTTTTTTTAGGCTGTAACAAGTTGCATTGTGAGATTGCCTTGCATTTTCCTCAATCTATCTTACCATCAACTCTGGCCATGTGAAGAAAAGCATGCCCACAACATGATGCTGACACTGCCATGTGTTTTTCTGGATAATCCTGCTTTAAACTTCCACAACTTTTACTAATGTCCTGTCTGGGCTTCATGATGCAGTTTGTTCACTTACATTTATAGTGAGATTAAATAACAGACAGGATGACTCTATTTACTAATTTCTTTTTCTTTTTTTTATATTATTTAATTTTGGAGATTTTTATTTAGAGTTAACAGAGTAAAGGGATCTGAATATACACAGTAGGCTTTTCAAGTTTTACATGTGATTATGGTGAAAACCATTCCACCGCACAACTGTGCACTGCTTTGTGTTGGTCTTGAGCTCATATTAAATCTCACTAAAACCTTTTGAAGTTTGAGGTTGTAACCAAAACAAAAACAAAATTAATTCTTGAACATGTTTTCTAGAGCTCTCTAGTTTGCTGCTGCATGTGCAAAATGTTGGAAGGTAAACAGCTTATTTTGTTTCCCAAAGTGAGAAGTGGGATTTTTGCAGAGAAAATGGATTTGGAGCATACATCAGTCGCGCTTACGCTGATGTATGCTCCTGCCCCACAAATGTCACATCCCATAACCCAGAAAAATTATACCAGTCCCACCTAATTACGCATATTCATGCGGGTGTTTTGCATATAGCACTGATAGCATATGTCCGTTACAGACTGCAAAGCAGTCGGATGTGGATGAGTGAAAAGGCTTTCAATCCGCTCATTCAGAATGTCTGCCTCTACCGCAGCTGGATACTATTATTATTTGAGATCATTATTGAAAGAAAGCTTTGTGTTGTTTCTTACAGTCAGTCGTATTTTCACTGCCTGCAGCATTTTAAACTCAATTGGAAAATTTGAATAAATAAGTCAACCTTGTCCTATATTATAAAGGTCATTCTTGAAAATAGATCAGATTTAGCAGATTATCTTGCTTTGACATTCATATCACATCTTCTGTGTTTCCCCTTTGCTTTTGCTGAATCTGTATGCTTTTTTATCCAACTTCTATGGCAAATGGGATTTCCTTGGTTACTGGAGATGAATATGTAAATGAGAGGGATGGCCAGCTACTAGAAGCAGTTATGACCGAACAGGCGGAGAGAGCTGGATGAGTCTCACGTCAGGATCATTGCAGTTACTCACAGGACAGACATTATCAACCTTTGGCCTAGCTATGATGAAGATAGGAAGGTCCACAATTCCGGAAAAACTGCAGTTGTTTCCACCAGGTTTTCCAAATAAGCTTAATAATGCAACCATTGTCCTGACAGCTCTCATTAGGCGACGAATCAGAGAGGTGGTCACAAGAAAAAGTGGGGAAAGTGAGTGGGGGAGCAAGAAAAAATTAGAGGGTAAAAATGAAAAGGAAAGATTTTCTTGGAAGAGTGTCTGAGCAAGTGGGAATCTTTGAGAAAGAGAAGGAAGAGTAGGTGGATGAGCAGAAGAAACAAGTGGTACAGCAAAACAGCAAAAGGTGCTTTTTTTGTCACTCCTCAATTTGTATCTTTTTTCTACTTCCTTGTCTTCCATTAAATTTCCCTATCTTAAATGTTTTCCCCCAATCTGTTCCTGTCATCC
Source organism: Xiphophorus hellerii (assembly GCF_003331165.1). Lineage (NCBI taxonomy): Eukaryota > Metazoa > Chordata > Actinopteri > Cyprinodontiformes > Poeciliidae > Xiphophorus > Xiphophorus hellerii. The sequence goes on along the minus strand of NC_045683.1, from coordinate 19,309,272 downwards.
CTACATTAATGATTCTGCCTTTATCAACCTGCCACCCACTTAATTTTTCCCGTCCACTTGCCCTTTGTTCCCTGCTTTCTTTGCATCAAGAATGTTTTACCTGTCATACCACATTCGTATCACATTTCCTATCCATTGCCAGACAGAAAGAACAAGGAAAGATGATACAACAAAAGAATGGGAGAAGAAAAGAAGAGAAAGGAGGAAAAACAAAAAGGAAAGATCACACTGCTTATTGGCCTAATAAACTTGGCCAGAAGATGCTCACAACAGAATAAAATTTGCTCTTGTTAGTTGTATCAGTCAATTAGCAAAGAGCACACAGTGGCACGCTATCGTTGCTGCATGGCTACTGGGGTTTTTCACGGCCCAAATGAGAGACCAAAGGATTTTTTTTTTCCCACCCTGGATTCTCAATGGCCACAATGGATTTTATTTCATTTCTCAGTGTACAGGAACGGAAGTCTGAATTTGCATTTATGCTGCAATTCTCTCCTCACTGACTAAAATTACCCAGGTTTGGACACAATGAAAGGACCTGGCCTGGACTTGTATACATATCTGAAACTGTGTGAAAAGGAACAGAGAGAGAGCCACAGATAATCTCCAAAATTTAGTCCCCAGCTGATGTACCTAAAAGAAAAACTATGCAGTGATACCACACAGCACCCACTAGGAGTGGGCTCTGCCAGAAGGAAATCAGCCATCACAATGTATCTGTGAGTGACACTGACAATTGCATACGAAATTGTCACTCAGGTTCTATCAGCATATCATACAGCAAGCTGGCTGAAATTCCTTCGCCCTCTTCCCCTCCGTGTTTTCTTCCTTCTCTTTCTGTCATCCGGAGGAATAGCTTCAGATAATAGCAGCAATCTGTATTGTGAGAAAAGGCAAGGAGTATTTCTGCCTTAACACAGACTCAAACCACTACTCTTCTGCTGAGGAACTTTGCTATGATGCCAGTCTGGAGCTGAAAATGTGGAAACAATAGGAAATGAAGAAGCTTGTGGGGAAGAAAAAAAGTGTATTAAGTTTTTGTGTGTTTGTGTGTGTTTGCATAGACGAGGCCTACTAAGAGAAACATGATTTCATGTTTGGTTTCAGAGGGTCTCTTGTTGTTTATAGGCAAAAACAGCAGAAAGCCGTGGCAGTTACACAGTAAAGATTGCAGCATTGGGAGGCTTTTAAAGTGGGCAGCATGGCTCACTTCCCAGGGCAGCACAGTTTTGGGGACGCACTGTGAGCACAAAACTGTCTTGTGTTTTCTACCGGACAGACAGACAGACAGACATTTCATACATTTTGAACAAGGTAATTAATGCGTGAGTGGCTTGGATAAGAAATAAGAATAAAAAAGTTTACAGTTTAACTTGGTTTACATATAGTTGTAGAGCATAATTTTAGAACATAGGTTCCACTAAAAGACATCAGTAGTTCAGTAAAGTATTGTCTCATGGCATTTCCAATGGATGTAAAATATGCAGAAGCTAAAAGCTGGCGCAAAAAGGGCCAAAACGGTCTATTACGGTCTTTAAGCTGGTCTACATGACGTTATGTTGAATATGGTGCTGAACACTATCTCATAAGTATCTCAAGTTATTAATCTGCGCAAACTGTTAGCAATGTATAAGAGGTCACAGGTAGGAATAGGCAATATTGCATCTATGTCATCCGTCTGAAACAGAATAAAATAAGTGTAAATGGAAATACATAGAAAGGCATGTGTGAAGAGTATGATCCAAGAATAGCATCATAAAATACATAGTTAATATATTCTGTATTCAAATGCATTCTGTCATTTTAGTTGTGCAGAGGACATTTGGTTCTATGTCTTCCCTCTGAGAGCTTCAATATGAGCAGCAGAAAATGAAAGTGATGAAGAGAGACACCATAACGATTGAGAGAAAATGCAACTTTAAAGACTCTGAAACACTACATCTTATAGATATGTAGTGCCTGCACGATCCAGGCATGGATGTTGATTATGTTTTGTGTAATAAGAGAAAATGGTTGCAAAACATTAGCAGTATCATATTGACATTGATCCCTTTTGGATATCATATAGAAACCCCACAAATGATTAAGAACAAACAGCTTGTATCCTTGTAAAACCCTGTCTGCACTTATCTTCATAATTATGCACATTTCCCCGTGCTCCATCTTTGCAGGGGGGTCAGAGCATCTTCTTTCCGCTTTATATCTTATTCCTTCAACATGTGTTTTATATCACTGCTGGGTCCCTGTGTGCAGGTAGTCATGCTGGTGACATTTGTGTCCAAGCAGAGGCTGATGGCATGGCCTCTATCACCCCTTGCTGATTCTCCCCTTACCCAAAGAACTCCTGCCACCAAGTTCTCTTCATGTGTACGTTTTGCATTTGTATGTGGGCATCCGCAAGCTTTAGGACCCTCTTACTGGTCATGCCTAAATTTTCATTCTTTACTCTGGTCTGTGTTCACGCAAGGGGATGTAGTAAGTTTGAAGAGGCTTTCTCTGTAAAAAGCAAGGTGAACAAATACAACCCCTCTGCTTGCTGGGTGACAGGGAGGAGAAGTGGGTGCAAACATGAGCTAATGTGAACGATCATAGCTCACTTAGATATTATTTAAATATGATGTTGTCTTTGAAAAAGCAACTTAGTGAAGAATTAAAAAAAACAACCTGTTTTGAAAATGGTCAAATCAGATTGTGATGCACATTTATCTGTTATGATTACTGGTTTTAATGATTACTATGACCAAATGTTTGCCATCACACTCTGTGAGCAAGGCTATTTTGGTTTTTTCCCCCTTTATCTTAACAATAAGAGCCTAAATATATTGTGCTCTGAACTAAAATAACCCCCAGAAACATTACATTGACACAACAGTCTGAAATGTGTTTATATGGAGCTGCTTACACTACATTGAAATGTAACTTTTATCACATTAATTCAAAGGTTTTAATAGAGAATATAATGCTTTAATACACATTAGAAAACCCAAGATATTATTTTATGCCTTTGTAATCTTCTAAAATATTACTATATTATCATTGACAAATTGAAGAGAAATATAATACAAAACCAAACAAACAAATTCATCACCTTACTGCTGCTCTTCTCTAACAAACAGACACACATGTGCAAATCCACAGAAATACTCAGCGTCCCTGCAGCCATGGGAATGGAGAATGCTGAGGTTCAAGGTCATTTCAAGTATTTTGCACCCCGGGGCGCTCCATTGTCAGTGCAGCACATCCTTCAGCTCACCCATGTTCTCGAATTTGCAAACAAGACATTGTGGGCAGACATTCATTCCAAACACAGCATTTAAAAGAGCACACATCTGACAGGAAAGTGCCCATCTGGTTTGAAAATGACACTACTTTCCTCCACTCAGATATACAAAACAAATACAAGTGTGAACGCAAGGCAGGGACATAATTATCTGTGTGTGTTTCGTGCCGCAGTTTGTCAGGGCAGAAAAGAACGGCGGGCATATGATTGTTGGTGTTACCACTGTTGGGCATCAACACATTACTTGCATATGGGGGTTTGTGTTTGGTGGCAAAAATGATACAGGCAAAGATTTTTAGACTGGAAAGAAGAGAGGTGGATGCTGCAGTGGGTTTGATTAGCCCCTTTGTTGGAGGTCCGGTAAGCTTCATTGGTTCCAGAGAATAGGTTCCTAATGAACCCAGCCAAGCCTGGACCAAACTTTGTGCTGAAGACAAACTAAGTTATGGTGGTCTGGCGGAGCGCTGGGGGTGAGCTGACTGATATACAACGCTTGGACATATGGTCCCCCCATCAGGGCCTCTCCAAGCCACTTTCACATGTCCAAAGTCTGTGTGTGAGAAAATTACAAAGGGAATACAAATAGAAGGAATATGTAGTTCACAATTGTCTAATTTTCTTTGTTAATTCACAGAGAAGAGCAAAAAAAACAGAGGAGAGAAAGAGGGGTTTTGGAGGGAATGTAGGGGATCGAGGGGATGCGAGTAAAGAGAAGCTGCTTGATGCTTACTGAAAGCGACAGAGGAGCGAGGGCTGCGGGCTTTGTCTTTACAGCTGACCCCAATACACAATCCATCCTGGCACGTCCTACAAGACATGAAGTAACTGAGTAAATCAGGCCAACTCGGCTTTGATTTGGCAATGACCTCACCACAACAGATGGATACCACAATTCTGGATTTAGGATGTGAAGGAGAAAGGGTTTACAGTCTTTGTGTACCCTCAGAATTTATGGCAAAGGCTTTTTATATTCCTTATGAAGAAGACACAAGCAACTTTGCATTTCAGTTCTGTGTGTATTCATCCAAATAATTGTGCTAGGAATCAAACAGAGAGAAGGTGAAGGTGAGCCTGGCTGCAGTTGTAAGACAAATTGTTGAGATCATATTGGAAGTGTGGGGATGGATGTCCACAGTGTCCCACCAACAAGGCTCTCAGTAACTGAGCTGGCGAGAGGGAGAATGGGGCCACTACAGAGCCACACAGCAGGCTCAAACAACACTTATTCTACTGCCCAAACTGTCAGCCAGAACAACTTCATTGTGCCCAAAATTGGGGTTGAAAGCGGTTGAAAGCAAAGCAGAGGCTTGGTAAGAGGAAGTGGACGGGGTGGGGGTGCTTGGGAAGGTAGGGAGAAATGGAGAATGCAAAGCCCGAGAGGGAGATTCAAGTAAGGTGGTCTGTAGGAAATAGGGTGACTGGGAAAGGGAAGCTCCAGAGAACGTGCAGTCACTGGGGTTGAATAGTTTGGGGGTGTGAGTTCATGTCACTAAGGAGAAATCCCACTCTAGAGGCACACAGCCAGAAGCAAGGCAGCAGTAAGAACTACAAATGCATTAAAATGCATTCTGGTGCAAAGGAACCGATAGAAAATGTTTGCTATTGTACTGCCGTATGATCACCATTTAAATCAGTATTTAAGTGTGGTTTACACATAAAGGATGTTTCAGAACATTTTATTTTAGGATAAGCTTAGTGTATGGGGAATTGATGCAATGGCAAATAATGCCTTTTGAAACTATATTTGTATTCTGTTCCTTTACAACTTCAAACTCGACTCATGTTATTTGTATTGTATGTGATAGAGCAACACACAAAACTCCATAATTATGTAGTAAAAGGGAAAGTATAAATAATTAAAAAACTGTTTTGTTCTGAAAAGTATTGCTTTCATTTTTATTCTGACTCCTTTTTTTCTGGTAAATAAAATTCAGTTCAACCAGCTCCCTACATGTGTCATTTAATTAGTTCAAATTGTCTGTGTATAGTTTAATACAAGATTAAAAAAAAAATTGCTAAGAGGTTTGTTAGAAAACATTAGTGAACAAACAGCATCATGAAGGCCAAGAAAGCTATGGAGAAGTTTTTAGCACAGTGATGTTCTAAAATAATATTAATGTATGAAGCTTTTCAGAGAAGTGTTCGTTTAATCTTCTAAAAACAGAGTCTGGAACTACTGGAAACATAGCAAAATATGTTTGTCCATTTGAACTGACAGACCAGGCGAAACGTCATTAATCAGATACACTGTGCATGGTATCTCTGGAGGAGCTGCAGAGATCAACAACTCAGGTGGAAGATTATGTTGGATGAACAACTGTTAGTTCTCCACTCCGTGAATCTGAAATTTAAGGAATGGTGTCAAGAAGAAAGCCACTGTGGATATAAAGGCGCACATTTTCAACAAGTGGTCACACCAAACATGTGAGGGTAGGTGCATTAGTCAGATGACATCAAATTTGCCCCTTTTTGTCTATATTTTAAAATATTTTGTGTAGAGAGAAAGTACCACATGCCACTACACCTTTTAACATCTTAAAACATGGTAGTGGCAGCTTGACACATTAGGAATGATATTATCCCCAGGGACAGAAAAGCTGATCAGGGTTGATGGGAATAGAAACAGGAAAATGTTAGAGGGACATCCATCAGGGGCTTCAAAAGACTTTAGACTTTCAGTACAACAGGGACTACAATGGAATGGTTTAGATCGAAACATATCTGAATTTTACAACAGACTCACCTAAGTCCCCACTTCAATTACACTGAGAATCTTTCTACTTCTGCTTTATATTTATGCATTACATTGTATTGGTCAATCACGTACAATTACAATAAAATAGTGAAGTTTGTGGTTCGATTGTAAAGAAAATTTGAAAGGAGGTATGAACACTTTCACACTGAACTGTGTACAGCTCAAAATTGTATGAAATAAATAAAACTTTTCTGCACTACACAAAAACACAGACTACCACAAAACATTAGATGTGTCCCTGGAGACGTGCAGAGGACCCCAGGAGGGACTCCAGCCACAACCTTTGAGCTAGAATCTGTTTACAGTACAACAGAAAGCTCCTTTAGAGTGACTTTAAACCAGTTTAAATCAGTCCAAACAGTGATTCGTGTCACCTTTCTTCTCTTTGTCTCTTCGCCTTTTTATTTCTGGCTGTTTCAAATTCATCTTTGTGCCCTCTGTGACGATTGCAAAAGGATGAAGGAGTTTACTTAGTCACAGTGAATTTAGGGAGATGAGGAAAGCCTCTAATTCTGCATTGGGGGGGCAAAGGTGTGCACGTGTCATTGTAGTTTCTGCATGTGTGTGTGTGGGGAGGGGGACAGAATTGCCAAAATGCACCCACACTCCTCACACACACACACTTACACCAACCTTGTTTGATCCAGAGCTAGCCCTGCAGCTCCCAGAGACTCAACAAAAGGCCTCCTCTATCCATTGTGCAAGCCGTGTGTTTCCCAGGAGAACCCAGGCTCAGTGAGAGCAGGGCCCCAGATCGTTTTCGCCTGACATGGATGTTTATTCGCTCCATGGTCCAGCAGAACACCCTCAAAAGGACTGGCCTGGGCATTTTGACGTGCATGACATATAGTTTTTCAAGAAGCGTAGAGGAGATGGAGGGTGCGAGGGAAGGGGGGAAGAAAAGAGGGAGAGTGAATGTCTTGACAGATGAACAGACAGTTGAGGCAGAGGGAGAGCAGGCCTGTCTGTGAAGGTGTTCTCAGTGCACTCATATGAAAAAGAATATTCAGGGTGTTCTTCACCATTTTATTTGCTTCTTGTCTTTACACTAGTCAGCTTTCTTGTCAACCTTGTTCATAAATGTAAAACTCTCCCCAGTGGGTGGGTAGAGAGTTCTTCCTGATCTTGACAAGCCCTCCTATCGCTGACTGCATACTAATTTTCTTCCAGAACCACTGAGCCAGTGCAAAACAAACACTAACTGCCAGTGCTACTGTTCAGTGCTTCAGAAACAGAGTTTCAGGAGCTAAACAGTGATTATACAAACAGTCTTCAGTTTAAATGGAAGCTTTTGTAGCTGGCTTGTTGGTGTCTGTGGAGATCTGATATGTTTCCAGGATAAAGACCAAAGTTCATTCACCAGTGAATTAAAAGTCCTGCAAATCTTCAGTTTAAGCTCAACAGACAGTAACTGGTTTTCAATCATATTCAATCATGTTCAATCTTAGAACATATAGAACACCCTCAGATATACCCATTTCTCTTGCTGACTCTTTCACCAACGTGAAATGTTTTATGCTGTCTCCCCGCATACTTAAAGTTCCCTGACATATCTCAAGGTTTCCTTGAGACTAGGAGTGCCTGCAGGGTTGGCTGTGAATCTCAGAAGAGCTCCAGAAGCTGGGAGTTGAAAACAAACATAGGATAGGTCGATACCATCTAATCTGTTGAACATCATTATCGTCTAAGATATCACTATACTCCCTTCCATACCTGCAGAAGCCCAGCCTCCAAGCCTCACTCTCCCTCTCTCTCTTCTCTCTTTGAGGTAAAAGCTTAAGTGTTCAAGCTGAAAATGAATGTAGGCCATTGTTGGGTTGCAACTGGACTCTACAGAGTGTTGTTTGATCCCATGTTGAGCCAGAAAAGGCTTTTTCTTTTTCTTTTTTGCTTGAACTGCCACATCAGCTGTAAGGGTCCTTCAGCAGGAGACTGTTTGTAGACTCTGTTTGTCTCCATCCTTGATTTTATTCTAGTGCTATCCATTTTATTTTTTTTAGGTTAGTCTTGGACTCGAGTCCAAGTGGAAATTTAACTAAACTTGTGATCTGTGACTTGAGTTGGATAAATAATTTGTATCTTGTGTAACCAAGAGTTGAAGCAAACCATGTTGTAAGCTACAGACCATAGTTGTGCTTGCAAGATCTATTTTTTGTATTTTTTTCCATGTAAAATGGAGTATTTGGTTTATTTGTCAGGAAAGGTTATGGAAAACAGGATATTAGTGGCTCATAATCTGCTCTTGCTAGCAGTAGCTTCATGATAGTGAACTCCGGCATCATCAAAGTTCTGTTAATGCTAGCACTTTTTTGTGTTGAGCTAATTCAGTACAAAAAAAACATGTTTCCTGTTGAGTTTATCTTCTCCCATTTCTCTTTAACATGATTCCAAACTTTAGTCATTTTTCTTTTTCTCTCTATTATTCTCTAGTCTGTATTTTCTTCATAAGACCTACAAGGATAATTTGTACTTTTTGAACTTTGATTTTGGCACGTTATTGTTAGCAATAGCGCCGTAAACCATAGAAGGAAGAAGTCATATCACAGTGCTGTGTAACAATAGGTTTGGTTTGGCTATGAACAACTATTAATAAGTGTCAATAGCACTTGTTAATAAAACTGGTCATTTTAATCAAAAATAGGAATGGAGTGAACTTTTTAAGTTATTTAAAAACAATATTGAAAATGATATCCATTGAAGTGTATCCATGTTTTTTAAAGGTTGGATGAAAATTATCCTGGTGGAAAGAACATCAGGCAGGCTAATACAGCTGGAAGTCATTTTAATGTAAACTGAAGGATATTGCACAACCATAGTTCACTGTTAGACCTTTTATTGTAATTTTACAGTAACTTACTGGCAACACTGTTGCCAGCAAGTTACTGTAATTACCATTCTACAGTACCTTTACTGGCCAGTAAGTTACTGTAATTACCATTCTACAGTACTCTTACTGGCAACACTGTTGCCAGTAAGTTACTGTAATTACCATTCTACAGTACTCTTACTGGCAACACTGTTGCCAGTAAGTTACTGTAATTACCATTCTACAGTACTCTTACTGGCAACACTGTTGCCAGTAAGGCAACAGTACCCTTACTGGCAACAGTGTTGCCAGTAAGTTACTGTAATTACCATTCTACAGTACCTTTACTGTTATGATATTTCACAGTTAATTTTTACTGTGAGTGTGCTTTACAGTTATAACTGCATTACTGTAAATGTAGTTTCTAGTATAATACAGTAATTGTATTTTATAGTAAAGCTGGTCTACTGTAAACTTGTTTCACAACATAATGTCAGAGTTTTACTGTAAATTAAAGTTTACATTTCTTTAAGATAAGAATATTTTACCATAAACCGAAAAATTTCATAAAAGAAATTTTAGTCCAAGTACTGTGAATAACAGGTATTTATTTTCAGCAGATTTGTAGAAATAAAATCCATTTACATATTCGCAATGTCATAAAAAACAATGTCACAATACAATATAATGTGCTGTAAAACAACAAAACCATAGAACACATTTCCTACATCAGAAGAACTTTTATTCCATTCGTCAAACAAAATCAGTGGGATCCATCTTGTGGAAGCTGAACTGTAAAGAATAAGACAGACAATGTGGGAGGTCATGAGATGGTCAGGAAGTTATCTACATTTTCAAATCGACAGGAAGTTGACAAATTAAGCTGAAGTGACAATGTTCACATGCATAAAATCTTTGTCATAAAGCAGCATTAAGTTGATAATTTGTTTTAAAAAAAATCAATTGGACTGAAGTGATAATAGAAGCTGCATAAAGAATGAGCAGGACTGGCTTCACTTCAGGTTTTTGGATTGTTTATGGCAAAAGCAGTCAGTCAGTCAGTCTTCAGTAATTCAAAAGATTGCGTACTACAAATGTCCCCAAGGGGACGATGAAGTACAACAATCTTTTTAGTCATTTTGTTGGTGCTGACGGATTACTGCAAAGGTGTGCCTAATAAACTGAAAACTGCATAGTATAAAAATACACCACACTTAAACGACTACACACTTATACATTTCTGTGATTTATTAAGAGATGCAGCGACATCCACTTTTTACCACGGACACAGAAAAGATGTAGGCTACTCTAAAGGGCTATTGTGTAGGAATCACATGGCATTTATAAATAATCATTAAAATCATATTAAAAAGGCTAAAGTAAAGTCAGAGCATGCAAGATAGGAGGAAAAGACAACAAAATAATAAACATTTACATTTGGTAAAATACTTACCTAGTTGGAAGTCCTCCATTCAAATTCAGCAAGTTGTTGGAAGAAGGTGGTGATCTGGGAGTTGACACTGACTACTTTCTTCTTGACAAGACTTCCCGTCTTGCGGCTTGTACCGACTTTGGCTGTGCATTTGGTACCAACATCTGGATTGATCCTCACAAAGAATCTTTTAACAGAAATAAAATATATTAATTGTAATTTTTAATGAAGACGTACAATACAGCAATCAGCTATGGTTCTTCATCATCAGTCAAACTGTCATTAAATTTAATTCATAAATGGCTTGGTGTAGAGTACTTGCCATTGTATCATCTCCAGCGTGGTGGATGCTGACTCCTGATACTCCAGATTGAAGACAGAATATGACCCAAAAAAGACAGCAAGGACGCTGGCAAAGTCATGTAGTTGCTCAGGCTGGAAAAATACCTTCTCCTCCATACTGACCATCCACCGGGTTGCAGACATCAAGCTATTTCCTAAAATAGACAAACCCTTGTCAGGCTAACGCTAGTGAGTAAAAGTACAGACTACCATAACAATTACATACATTGCTACGAAAAAATTATAGTGATAGAAAATATTCCTCTTACCAAGCATGATTACCCTTGGTGTAGTGGGTAAGGTCATTTCCATTTCAACAGACATCTTGGTGGAAGATACCTTTAAAACATAAAAGGAAAACTCTCTTAAATATGAATTACTGGTAGTAATTTATATTTAAAGGGCCAGTTCACTCAGATTACAACAGGTTTTTGAGAACCTCATCCCGGAGACTAGACTAGATTTTACTCCTACATCCTGCTACCACTCTGAAACAGCGGATGTGAATGACAGTTTGTGGGGCTAAATGCATTTTTTAAAGCATTACATTCCACAAGTGTTCAGTCTGACTTCTACAATGGCGGTGACTCCTGTGTATGTGGGACCTGAATGCAGAAAATGTTCTGAAGGAAGCAGGACATTGCTCTATTCCACATGCAAACCGATAATTAGCTGTGTGTTGATGTTTCTTCACATGACTACAAAATTCTGTAAATTCTGAAGTACGAATGCTGCAGAATTTACACCTGTACATAGTTGCACCTGTTAGTACTGACTTAACTTTAAATTTACAGGAGCATGGTTTAAACATGTGAACAGTCCTTAGGTGTAACCAGGGTTGGAAATTAACTTTTTTGTCCACCTGCCACTGTGGCTGAACCAACTCAAAAAATAACAGAAACTACTTTAATGTTTTTCACCTTTGTCCTCATTTACAGACTCTTATACACTATGTTGGAGATGTAATGGTACTTTAGCAGGCTAACCAGCTGTAGCAAGCTCAAAGTTATAGATTAGGTTAGCTGCTCCTCTACATTTCCAGACTATTTTGTGGCTTCAAATATGTTTGAAGAGCTGTCTTTTTACCTGTTGTCTTGTCTTTTGAAGAGTTGAAGCTATGTTAGCAGTCAGCAGGACAGAACTGCACAGCCACTTGGAGGGAAAAAGCTTAGGAGTTAAAAAAAAAGGTCATCTGAAGAAAAGAAAAAAAAGAACAAAGTTAGAAATTCATCCTTGCTGACCTACATAGCTAATCTGCACTTTTAACATCTGCAAGATCATGGTTTAAACAAATGAACAGTCATTAGATGTAAAAAAAAAAAAAGAGAAGGGGGGGGATCAATTATCAGTTAAGGTTATATTGTTCGACAAAGGATGTAACAACAATGCTAACAGACACTCAGCACTGAGCTAATCTCAACCCAAAGCCGCCCGAGGAAGATTAAGCGGTAAAAGTCAAGCTAAAACCTTCAGCGGTAAAATTAGCACCTTTGCTAACGTTAATTCCGAACCAGCTCAAAAAGTAACACCATCATATTTTCCTATCTTTCACCTCATTTACAGACACGTAACTTATAAGGTTGCAATATGCCAGTTATATAAAACACCAGAGTTAGTAAAGGTAACGTTATTTTACCAGGCTAACCAGCACAAACGAGCTCATGCTATAATGCTAAGTTATAGCATTATAGCATGATGCTATAAGTTACGTTAACTCCATCTAAAATGTACATTTCCAGACTAGGCTTTGGCTTCAAACAGTTTTCTAAGAAGTGGTTTTTTACCTGTCTTGAAGAGCTGAAGCAGTGTGAGCCCACAGCACGGAGACAGAGCTGCACTTGCACTTGGAGAGAAAAAGCTTCGGAGTTTAAAACAAACGTCATCAGAAAACAGTTGGAAGCGAAGCCACGCTTGATGACGTAGCTAGATAAACTGCATATTAATGTTAGCTAGGATGTGAAAAAAACAAAAGTACATGCTCTCTTTCTGCCTTAAAAATATGTTAACCACTAAAGGAGTAAAAATACAGAAACAGGGAACCACGATGAAGCAGCTATGATGACCGTTGGAAATCAAATATAATTCTTACTGTATATGATAAGTACAGTACCACTACTGTAATGTGTAAACAGTAAATTACTGCAAATTCAAAACATACAGTAAATTACTGTAATACTATGTACTATACCCATAATGCAATGCAAACTACAGTAACTACTTGTAAAGATGTCTTATAGGGTGACCAAACGTCCGTATTTCCCGGGACATGTCCGTATTTCACGTCCTGTCCCGGGCGTCCCGGGTTTTTTTTAGAAAGTGAGGAAATGTCCTGTTTTTTAAATTACCTTCATTGGACCATTATATTTACAGGCACTAGGGCACTGCGCACGGCCCTGCGTGTGACGTAATCCCTGAGCCGCGTCAGTGCGGGCAGCCCTGTTCTTAATCAGAAGATAGATAGCCTGGCTGTCAGTACGCCAACAACATACGAAAGCGCAAATGTATGTTTACCTACTATTTACAAAAGAGTTTCCCCGCTTTCAGACTCCCCCCCCCCCCCCCCCCCCCCCCCCCCCCTCGCTACAACGTGTCCTGGTTTTCCCAACTGAAAATATGGTCACCCTATTTATGGTAGTTTTACTGGGCATTTTGTGGTATTTAACTGTAATAAATACAGCAAAGGCTAACAGTGTATGATGACCGTTGGGAATCAAATATAATTCTTACTGTATGTTATAAGTACAGTACCACTACTGTAATGTGTAAACAGTAAATTACTGCAAATTCAAAACATACAGTAAGTTACTGTAATACTATGTACTATACCCATAATGCAATGCAAATTACAGTAACTACTTGTAAAGATGTCTTATGGTAGTTTTACTGGGCATTATGTGGTATTTAACTGTAGAAAATACAGCAAAGGATAACAGTGTTATTATATCCCGTGAAAGATTGCTACTGCTGAACAGAAGCCATGTGAGATAAAAGAAGCATAGTCAAATACTTTTTTGAGGATTTTCTTCAATCAAGTCATTTGAATCACTTGATGAAATGATTCACTTCTTGTTTGTATTAAGTTTTGCACTTGATGTTCTAGCACTTCAGTCAGGCAATTGTGTGATTACTTTCATAACTTGAACCTCTAGAATAGCATAAAAAGAACAGAAAATACTCTACAATTCTGTAATTGTGTACCTTTCAAAATTGATTTCTTCACGCAAAATACCATTAATAGAGCTCTTGTTGTTTCCCTGTTTACCCAATGCAACTTTATGATTTACATTACAAGACACAACAATGGGGCAGCATTGTCCAGTCTTATAAGTAACATGGTGTTTTGATACTGCAATCACAATTTATGATCTGTTTGCTGTTCATTTGCAGACAATTCACATGTAAATAACCATTTCACATTATACAGACTTTCTTTGTATTTCAGCTCTCGAGGAAAGAGTTGAAAGAGAAGGCTGTTTTTTTTTTTTATTGTATGTATTTTTTTTTTGGAGGGGGGATTTGGGCACGCACACATCCACACTCCCGTATGCTCACATCTGTGCCCTCAACCCATTTCAGACAAGAAAAACTGTACCTTCATTTGCATAAGAATAATTGACACTTCAAATTAGCCCTCCAATCAAAGAGGATTATTTTTCTCAGCATATGTGCAGGCAGTGAGTGCTGCCATGCTGGAGAATATGAAAGGGAGGGAACAGAGTGTAGGGAAGAAAGAGGGGGCACGTCATAGAAGATTAACCCTTTGATTTCCACAGAAGATCTAAAAGAGGTTGGTGCCTTTTACTGAAAATATAGATTCATGTGTAGTACTAAAACCAACATTTTGTATGGAAAAAGAAAAAAATATTTGCTTCCTAAATTAAAAAAACATGTATCATAGTTTAGAATCATTATTTTTATTATTGTTGGATTTACCTTTGAACTCTATGACTACATTCATTGTGTCATTTGTAAGTTTGCAAACATGTCACCTAAATAGATGTGCATAAATTGGGTAGTTGTCCATAAGAAACCACCAAAGTGAATTCTTTGTTGAATTACTAAAAATTTCTACTAAAAAAAAAAAAAAACTGTTCAGGATTAAACACAATCCTGAAGCTAAAATAATTACCTACAACTACACTGCTTTTACCTGATGTACTCTACCTCTATGTTTGTTTGTCTTCAGCTCCTCTTGCTGTAGCATGCTTTTATTTTGGCTGTATCTGGCACTTCACTCTTTCATCATGTGTCAGATTATAATCTATCTAATTTCAGAGCAAGGAAGAGTCATGTTCTGATGCATGTTTTCCATGGCATCACGTCTGACAACATGGGAGCTGTTTTAAGGACACGCCAGTATTCAGGGAAAAGGAGAAACTGGGATACATTTTGGGGGAAGGGGGCAAAAAGAAGGGGGCAGAGGGTTTGGGGGTAGGTGGGGGGGAAAGCCTTGGCGCCAGCCCCTCTGAAGCACTCAGCATCCCCCCGCTTCTGGGATGGCGGATGTGTCTAAGTGTATCCATGACAACCTTACTGCATGCAGGGATACACCACGGCAACATGGCCAAGGAAAGTTGATGTAGGTCCGCCTGTGTATGTGTGTAGACACTGAGGAGGGCATATATCTTGATGATATTAATATTGCTTTTGTGTGGCTGAGGTAACATATATATGTGTTTGACTTCTTTACTTTTCCATATTACTGACCTGTCCGCTGTGTTTATAGAGAAAGCTTTCCTAATTGTCAGACATCATCTTAATAATGATAATATTTTATATTTGATAGTGTCACAGACACAAAGAGAAGCACCTTAGTATTTACTCAGGTAAAAAGTAATTTTCTCACCACTCTCCTAAAACTGGTGGGTTACAAAAGAACAGCCCAATCTGGGTTATTTTACTAACCCAGTCTTGGGTCAAATACAAACCTGGGTTAGTTCTTTATTTTTTTAACAATAAATATGTGTTAACGTAATGTCTAATGGAAGGGTCATTAAAGGGCTTGTTGAAAATGGTGTGCAGGAGGATGGTGCCAATTTCCAGGGGTTGTTAGGTGACAAACAAGGTGGAACCAGAACAGAGAAGCATGCAAGCACACCTAAGGTTGAGCAAAAAAGAAATTCATATTTAAATTTAAAGTGCTTTATAACTTGTGAATATGAAGTAAAATATATTTTGTTTTCTACAACCTGATAGATATTAAAGTTTATTAGCAAATTTGTAACATAAACATTTTTTAACATATGACATTACATAATGCTGAATGAATTTAAAGCATTGCGAGAGCACAGGTTCTGACTGGAGTGTGTGCCTTAAAAATTTTAAAATGAGTGTAAATGGCAGGACTTTCATTATAATTATCTTTTTATATTTTCATTATAATGTGACCAGTTTCATAGCATTGGCTTCTGATAATGCAACAACATTTAGAAAATGTATTCTTTGAGATTGTTTTATCACAATTAATCCATCAAAAGTGCATATTTTGTTCCCGCCCATAAATTCTGCTACATGCAATTTACCACGTGACCATCCTTTTTTATCTTTTGGTTGGGGTTCAGAGTTCAGATGGGGTTTGGGTAGCTAAGAGAGGCGACATAACGATGAGGCACCCGCTTACACCACAGATTTGATTACAATTTTTGACCCAACGTTTAGTTGAGGAAATGATCCAACAGTTTGTACAGCACAAAAAACATGCATTTACTGAGACATGCAGTCATGCAAAGTCTTGCATGTTCTCACCCCTGCAAAGCGGAAGAAGTTGTCTAAGCACGATCCCGTTTGGGATGTGCTGGCTTGACCCACTGAAAGTAACCACAAAAGGAAGCTCTGATAAGTTCTTATTTGTGCCACTGAGTGAGCAAGAGAGCGAAAAAACAGAGGGATGAAGTTGTTTCATGAGACTTGGGCTATATGCTGTTTGTACATTTTAAATCACGCACTTCTACACAGACACACACACACATTCACACATGGATGGATAGAACCAAACTGGGATCCTGTGGGAGTATATTTTTAACCCTCACCACCTGACTATTTTCTGAAGGGTTAAAGGGCTGGATGGTGAATCCAGTAAATAATTCACAATAGTTGAAACTCTTTCAGTGTAACCTCAGAATAAACGAGGGAGGGAGACCTGAGAGACCATGCGGTGGCACAGCATACTCCAGCTTAATCCGACTCACTGCTTTTATTTAGCTGTGAGAGGAAGATTCCTTGTTATTTATCAATTCTTAGGTCATGAAACATGTTAACACTACTTTTGACTTTTGTTTTTTTTTTAGGTTGCTTGACCATCATGAGCCTTAAGTGACCAAACCCTCAACACTGAAGACATAAAGAACATGCATGCAATTTCTATGGTGAGTTATCTCTCTTAAAGCTCTACTCTCTTGGTCTTCAAGTCATATAGACAGAAGTTTTCTTCTGTGAACCAGCAATAGCTGCATTGTTTTTCAATCAGTAGTATATCTCAGTGTCAGTAGCATAGTTTGAGACCGATTGTTTCTGTCGAACTGCAGATTGTAGAAGACAATAAAAAATACAGCTCTAATGAATTCCTCTGACCCACATATTACTGTCCCATCCATTTCTCTGGAGACA
The DNA here is from genome assembly GCF_003331165.1 of Xiphophorus hellerii. Taxonomy (NCBI): domain Eukaryota; kingdom Metazoa; phylum Chordata; class Actinopteri; order Cyprinodontiformes; family Poeciliidae; genus Xiphophorus; species Xiphophorus hellerii. The sequence goes on along the minus strand of NC_045683.1, from coordinate 19,292,051 downwards.
CAGAAAGGGCATTTACACAGGTAAACCGTGACTGGTCCCTAAAGTGAAAGAGGGGTTTTTCAGAAGGAAGATGGGTTATCCATAATTTACCATGCTCTGGTTGCCAGACACTTAGAAGATAATGCAGTGCTTCAAGCATACAAAACATAGAGCCTTCTTGGTACTGGTGAGGCCATTGTTGTGCGTTTTCCAGCATGTCTGTTTCCATCTATACAGACAAATAAAAAAATAAATAAAACAACAACAAATGTCCTTCCAAGGTTCAGAAGCCTAGACAGAAATGGAAAGTGAAAGGAACGGTAGGGAAGGCCTTGCTGGAGAGACATGTTTGAGTATATCATGGCGTGGTGTTTATATTTAGGTCTGCTTTAATGCCCCCATTTTGACCAGCTGACAAACATCAGCATTAGGAGCAGCTAATCTCATAACGTGGTGGAGTTTCCTGCTGCAAACATATTTTGACTGCTTCCGACATTTTATGTAACTTCACTTTAAAATGTAAAACACTACTAAGAAGTACAACCATACTGATAGCAAATGTAAGACACTGTGAAATATCAAATAGAGAATACACCAAACTGATTGTTGTGAAAACAAAGAAGCTTACAGAGAAATTAATGGCCATTGGTAATGCCTGCTAAGAAGCCTGTTAAAGAAATATTTCTAAATAAATGAAACTTAATTTCATTATGATCATTGTAGCAATCATACACTTTTATAAGAAACAAAATGTAACTCGGCCTGTTAAATGTAGAAGTGTCTTGTCAAGCCCATAGTTTTTGAATTGAAAATTGGCTATGTTTAGGCCAAGATGGCCTAATGATTTTGCTCTTCCCTAATATTTCCCCCAAAATGTGGACATGCCTAAATCTTTGTTGTGATGTGGATCATTTTTTCACCTTCATTATCAGAAATTGACAGATTGCCCGTACTTACTTCTTGGTCTTCTAATTCTTCTTAAAGCATCTTCTGTACGATTTGTTCAACTACCACTTATTTTTGTCCTGGTTTGCTTAAAGATTTCTACTGTCCATGTACACCCCATACTGTACAAAGATGTAAAATTGCAAAGTCAGCAAAAAAAAAAATAATAATAAAATACGCTTTTGTTTAGAAAAGCACATGCAGTTGTTATTCCAATCAGCTGTCACAAACTGTGAAGGCAGGCCGCTTGAGTTTTTAAGCAGCTGTGAGTAGCTTTTTTTATTGAAATGTCTGAATCCACCTCTCTTTATCTTTGTAAGTTGTCCTGAATTTGGCTGTCTGTGGCCCAGGGACCCCCTGCCAGCACTTCAGTACTCTCCGCTAAAACGTCAGAGAAATTGGTTGATGTAAACAGCCTGTAAAGTGCATCTGTGTTTTCTGAATTTCCCTCCAAAAAACTTTGTGGAATTCTTGTTTAAAACCCACTCTTTAAAGGAGTCATCCATTTTTAAAGCATTCCAAATGTCTGACAGGTCAGATCAGCTAAAAGATATTGGTTATGCCCCTGCTGAAACAAGAAGACCCTGGCTTTGTATGCTGCTCTGTTATTGCTATGTGATGCAAAAAACAACTGAAAGGTTTGACCATTTAACTGAGCAACTCAAATGCCCTTATTGTTTTGTGTAACTCATTCGATTATATTAGACTGAAGAGCCACACGAATACAGTGCATTACAAAAAATATTAAACTTTTAAACCTCAGTCGTTTTGTTACATTAGAAACAAAATGTTCAATGTGTTTTATTGAGATTTTTTGGAATAGACTTATTCAGTGTATTATCTTACTAGCACGTGGAAGCAAAATGATTTGGGGGTTTTAAGATTTTTTTTAGAAATGTGACTTGCATTTTTATTCAGCTTCCCTCCATAGTTTCTAAAGTCACTTTTAACCACAATTACTGCTGGAAGTTTGTTCTAGCTGGATTCTTCCAGCTTTATGTATCTGGAGATTGAGCTCTGCCAGACTGGATAGATAACAATTATAAACAGCAATGTTCAAGTTTTGCCACAAATTGTCAATTGGATATAAATCTGTACTTTGACTGGGCCACTTTGACATTGAATATATTTGAACCATACCATCTAATAGAATAGAATAGATAGCATTTATTGTCATTGAACAGAATTCAACGAAATTTCCATTGCAGCTCCCGTGCAAAAGGTCAAATATATACAGTATAAATAAGCAAACACACAATAATAATAATAACAATATATACAACTAAATTAACTAAAGGCACTCAACCACACCAAAGAAGTAGCAGCAGGTCCAATTATGGCAAAGTACAGATAATGTGACAGTGCAAAGTGCAGAACAATATGGCTGTGTGGGGGTGGGGGATATGTATGTGTGACTGCGAGGTTATGATATGTGTGGGAGGGGGGGGCGGCAGGGAGTAATGGCTCTGACGGCTGTGGGGAAGAAACTGTTTCTCAGTCTATTTGTTGTAGTCCGTATATTCCTGTACCGCTTGCCTGATGGCAGCGGCACAAACAGTCTGTGGCCCGGGTGGCTGGAATCCATCGCTATGGATCCAGCTCTCTTCTTGACCCGGTCTGTGTAAATGGAGTCCAGGTCTGGGAGGGGGCATCCCACAATGCCTTGTGCTGTTCTCATGTTCCATGTTGACCTGGGTATACATTTAAGACCATTGTCCTGCTGGAAGGTAAACTTTCTCTACTGTACATTTGCTGTTTTATTGTTGGATTGGCATGTGTTTAGGTCCATCAATTTTTGCATCAACTATGCATAGCATCCCTGTCATTGCTGATTAAAAGCATACCCAAATCACAATGTTACAACCACTAACCTAATCTCTAACAATGACATGTTCATTATGTCTTAGTTTACATTTTCTTTTTTGCATGTAGGCAGAAATGTTTAATCTGAACAGAGACCACCTTCTTCCATGTATTTGTTATGTCCCCTAAATTAATTGTGGCAAACTTTCAACTGAACTTTTGCATGACTTTATTTTAACATTGCCTTGTTTTTTCTTTCTCCGTTTCTATTTAAGACACCAGATTTGTGTAGGGCATGAGTGATATTTGTCATTTTAACAAATTCTCCCTCTTGAGCTGTGGAACTCTGCAGCTCCTCCATTTAGCAAAGAACTATTGGCAGCTTCTGTTGTTTAATGTGTTGAATGTTGGATTGTAACACGACTTTTCCTTAAACTTCTCCACAACTTTATCCCTGACTTTTCTGTTGTGCTCTTTGGTCTTTATAATGCTGTTTATTCATGAATATTCTCTAATAAACCTCAGAGACCTTCACAAAACAGTTAAATTTATACTTGGATTAGATTACACAGAGGCAGACTCCTTATACAAAGTAGTTGAAGGAAGGTAAGTGCTCATACTAGAATTTATTTTGGTGTATCAGATAAAAAAGCTACTGAATACAAATACCTTCCACAGTATTTATACCTTTATTTGTATAAAACCTAAAAACCATGACCTTTTTTTATTTTTTATTACCGAGTAACTTTGTGCTGATATTTAACAAAAACGTCCAGTTAAATACAGCAATCTTTGGCTGTGTTGTTAAAAAAACATATACAAGTTCAAGGGGTATGAATACTTTTGCAAGTCCTTGTAATTATTTTAGTTATGGTGAAATCTAATACAGAGAACATAGTGCTGTAAAACCTCCAGAAGCAGACAAGGGTCAAATATACCAGGAACAACTCGAGGTGCAGGTGACCCATGTCATACTTCGCATTTACAGAGGATCCAATAAAGTGTTCTGTCGACCTTAAAGCTTTCCAGTTTTCTCAATGAGAAAATAATAAGCAGCTGTAACCCTGAGACACTCCCAGGCTTGTGTCCTCAGCTGCAAGAAAACCTTTGCTGGGTTTCTTATCAGGTTCTAAGAATATCGTGTAAGACAATACATGTGAGAAGTGCAGAGTGAACAATGGGCGGAAAGTGCAGTGTGATATGAGGGGGACTAGTGTCAGTGGATATTGCTGAGGCCTTTGTTGCCTTCGAGTACCCTGGAAACTCACAGCTAACGTTATTTCTTTCATTCAGGGCTCGTGATCTGGGGTGTGATGAAATTCTCCAGCAAGTGATGTTCCTTATACTTCAGTGATGGTTAAGTCTGTGAGAGCAGAGCGTGTCTTTTTTTTGTCTTTGAGTGAAGGTCTAAAAGAGAACTGATCATAGCATTTACCATAGATCTCACTATTTTTGTCCACAGAGTTGTAACAGTTATTGTTCCAGTAAAATTAAATATATGGACTATTTAGGGAGAACTAATTTTTTTTGCAACAATTGTCTCTTTCAGGTGGAGAGTTATTCAAAGGAAGAAGAGAGGAGGCTGATGTTCCACAAGAGGAAGATTTGAGATTCACTGGACTCGTTTTGCATCAAAATAGCAGGACATTGATCCAGTTCAGCATCACCGAACAATCAAGCAATGCTTTTGTTTGAGAGGAAATTTTTACAAGCCAAAAGATTCACAAATAGGTGGAGTAGTGTAATAGAACAACACCAGACCCAAAAGTAATGACATACATGTGCTGCTAATTGTTTGTAGCTATATCATGAAATAAAAGTTACATTCACAAAATGATAGTCATATCATTTTGTGTTCAAAAAATGTGAACAGTTTGGTGTGAGCACTGGGGCAATTAGAAGATGATGTAGAGATGTAAAGCCTCAACAAGAATTCCCCTTAAAAACTCGTTGAAAAAACAATATAGGCTAAAGAGGAGCATGTTTATCGGCCAAAAGAAAAACGGCGCAAAATTTTCTGGACTGATGAAAATAACTTTTTTGTTGGATCTAGAACACACAGAAGGTTTGTCAGACAAACCCAAAATACTGAATTTAAGCCAAATTACATCAGTTTACACCACATCCCTAATTATTATGCAAATTGGATTTAAGAGTCAAAAATGTAATTTTTTGTTGTTCTATTAAACTCATAGATAGTATTGTGTCTCAGGGCTTTTCGAGTCACTGTATAACTAATCTCAGTCACCTGTGCTGATTAGTTTGACAGGTGAGCTCAATTAAAGGAAAACTACTTAAGAAAGATTTTCCACATTAAAACAGGCCCAGGTTTCAAGCAATATGGGAAAGAGCAAGAATCTCTCTGGTGCCAAAAAGCATCAGATAGTGTAGTGCCTTGAAAAAGGAATGAAAACATTAGATATTTCACAAAAACTGAAGCGTGATCATTGTACTGTGAAGAGATTTGTAGCTGATTCAGAGCACAGACGGATTCTTGCAGATAAAGGCATGTTGAAGAAGGTTTCTGTTAGACACATTCATTGATTTAAGAGAACAGCTGCTAAAATGCCATTACAAAGCAGCAAACAGTTATTTGAAGCTGCTGGTGCCTCTTGAGTCCCACGAACCTCAAGGTGTAGGATCCTCCAGAGGCTTGCTGTTAAACCTTCTATTTGGCCACCTCTAGTCAGTGGTCAAAAGCAGAAACGGTTGCAGTGGGCCCAGTTGTACATGAAAATTAATTTTCAAACAGACTTGTTCACTGATGACTGCTGTGCAACCCTGGATGGTCCAGATGGACGCAGTAGTGGATTGGTGGTGGATGGCCACCACATCCCAACACGGCTGTGACGTCAGCAAGGAGGTGGTGGAGTCATTTTCTGGGCTGAAATCATGGGGGGAGAATCATTGGTCGGCCCTTTCAGAGTCCCTGAAGGTGTGAAAATGACCTCAGCAAAGTATATGGACTTTCTGACTGATCACTTTCTTTCATGGTTCAAAAAGAAGAGCTGTACCTTCTGTAGCAAAATCATCTTCATGCATGACAATGCACCATCTCATGCTGCAAGGAATACCACTGTGTCATTGGCTGCTATGGGCATAAAAGGGGAGAAACACATGGTGTGGCCACCATCCTCCTCTGACCTCAACCATTGAGAACCTTTGGAGTTTCCTCAAGCAAAAGATCTATAAGGGTGGGACGCAGTTCACATCAAAACAGCATCTCTGGGAAGGTATTCTGACATCCTGCAAAGAAATTCAAGCAGAAACTCCACAAACTCACAAGTTCAATGGATGCAAGAATTGTGCAGGTGATATCAAAGAAGGTCTCCTATGTTAACATGTAACTTGGTCTGTTAAGATGTTTTTGAAAGAATAGCTTTTGATTTTAGTACATGTGACCACTTAATGCTGCACATTCAAAGAATGACTGTTTGCAGATCTTTATAACCCATAAAATGTTTTCAAAACCTGTTGTGCAAAATAATTTGGAACAATGCATTGGAGTTTTTTTATTTTTGAAAAAATCCTGTAGTCACTGGGAGGTTTGTTGAATAAAATTTGATTTATACCCTAAATGTTCATGACTTGAAATTTATACTGACTATCATTTGCATTGACCATTTACAAAAATCTGAAAAAATATCACTTGCACAATAAATTGGCACACGGTATAAATACATTAGAGTACTTGAGGATGTCCTGTTTGATCATGTCTAAATTGAAATACCATTAGAATTAGTATTTTAACAACGCAACATGGTCCAACACACCATTAAACTGAGCTGCATTTTGGTTCTAGACAAATAAAACTATAGTTACAAAATACATAGCCCAATCCCGGGACATTAATTCAACAGAAAACTTGTGAAGTGACTTCAAACATGCTATTTCTGAGGCAAAACGAAAAAATGCAAAAAATTGTCTAAGGCTGAGTATATAAAGTAGTTCTCAGAAAGTGACTTTACAACTAACTAGTCAATCGCTCAGAAATGATTGTTAATTGTTGATCAAACTGAAAATACAAAAGAACAAAAATTCCCCTTGCTCTAACAGGAATAAGTCTATTTTTCACAGAACAAATCTCCTGAAATGCAATGAAAAACATTTCTCTCATTAATAAATGATTCATGTAGAAATGACTGGGATTATAGAGTCAATTTTTTGACAGGTAAATAAAGATTTCCTTTCATTTATGCAATGTTTTGGGTGTGAGTTGTTTTCATCCTTCCTGAGCAACATTTTGGTACTGCTGGCATAAAGAACAGTATGCCTGACATAATTGGGTCCCTTTTGGCTTTGGAAAGAGCATGCAAGCTGATAAAAGCTGGCAGGTTGATCAAAGCATTAGTGCATCTGGATCAACATTGTACACCTGACACAGTTGTAGTTTATCCAGGCAAAAATCACAAACTATAAGAAAACGTATTTCAGAGAGTATAAACAACTAAAGCAACTGAAACATGTTGATGTGGTTGCATCTGTAATGTTCAATTCTATATTCTATGCTATTTTTTTATAACTGAACCCATCTCTTGACCATAGTTTTGCATGCTCATTTATTGTATTTATATTTATGAAGTTGAATAAAATAAGTGCTTCCCCATTGTCTCTTTTTCAACTTTTTCGTGTTAATTCCATTTTTTCCTTTTGATTTAACATGCATAGATATCTCTCATTCTTCCTTCATTTCCTTTACCAGCATCACTCTTCCAATCTTTCCTACAGCCCTCCTTCACCCCCAACCTTAAACCTATTCTTTTCCGTCTCTTCCACTCTTTCACCAACCCCACCCTCCTTGAATTTCTTCCCCTCTCATATGTCAGTTCCCAGTCCAGTCTTCCACTTGCCTAGTCATCATCTTTTTCACACAGTCCTGTCCCTCTAATAGGGCCTGTATCATCATATCATATAATGTAGAACACCAGATCACAGCCAGAGATGAAATATGGTCTCCACCTATCCCCTCCACCAGCCGCACACACATACGCACTACAAAACTGCGCTCACACACGTCAGTGGTCATATGGGACATGGATCCAAGTTGATGGCTGTCTCTGTGAACATTTCTGCCCCTCATGTTTGCACCAAAATGCTGATGGGGTTGTTATAGCTATGACAGGTGAGTTGGTGTGTGTTGCAGGGGTGTCCAGTGATGTTTGTTTTAACTGCCAGGGGCTTTTGTTAGGAGACAAAGGATGCCTTGGAGCTATAGTGTCAAATCTGCAGGTAACCATCAAAATAAAGCAAACACCAACAAAAAGTGTCTGGAGAGTGTTAAAATAGCTCAGCTTCCTTCACATCAGTTGGGCGAAAGCCTTTTTCTTCCCCCCTACAAAGTTATAGAAATAAAGAAAAAAAGAGGTATGTCATTGAGTTTTATGTCCACAGAAGGGTAGAATGAAGTCACACAACAGGAGGCTGGATTAAAAAAAAAGAAAAAGTATTTATATTTTTTTACGTCACAGGTGATGAGACATGAAAGTTTGCAGATTCAGTTTTTGCTGATATGTTTAGATATGTAATCGGCAATCAAAATCCATTGTATATCTTCTGTAGACAACAAGGAATGTATTTTACAGCTTACATTTGGCTGAAATAATGAATTTCTTGTGTGTCATTATGATGTTATTTATGATCAAAATTGACCCTTTAAGAATTTACAACAATGTTTTAGTCACCACATGTCTCTACATGTTGTAATGGCCTGTGAGATGTGTAGTGCACCTAGGACAAAGTATAGGTATTTAATTCATAAACACCTAACTAAATGATCGGGAGAAATGTGCTTAGGAATTTAGTTCATTTTAATTTCAGTTTAATTCAATCCAATTCAGTTCAACACATTCTGCTTCAATTTAGCTGAATGTGATTCAGCTCAATCTAATTCTGCTTATTTGAGTTTCATTCTGTTTGATTCATTCAATGAATTTTCATCAGCTGAGTTTTGTTTATTCACATATTTCTAACAAACCAACTGTATGATCTTGAGCTGTTTTTCTAAGATCCAATTCATATTCAGTTCAAATAAAACCAGTTTATGCCACTACAACCAGATGTTATAGTCAGATTTAGATCCAAATACATGTAGTCCAAAATATAATGGAGATACTGTCTAATTCAGTTTGTCATTCAATGTCAAAAGGTAAAAACTAATCTAAGGAAACTGTATCATCTTGTTGCTACTATGCTTCATCTCAATTACACCAACGAGGCATATAGAACAGCCAGATTTCATTTAAAACTGAGCTTGATTATTCAAGTACAAAAAAGTGCAATATAGAGTAAAGCATAGGAAAAAAAATTATGGAAAAAACAGTAACAAGGAATAAAAGACAAATCTAAAAAAAGAGAATTCTCTTTTGTGGACATAGGTTGTCTCACATAAAAACAGTACATCTGGCTAGTTTCAACTACTTTTTCAGTCACAACAGATTTTTCTTAAACCAGATATGAAACAACAAAACTTGTTAATAAAAGATTTTTCAATAAACCTGAGATGTATGTTTAAAACAACGAAAAGAAATGCAAGTTACCAGGGAGAACCGATCAGACATAGGTAGAGCATAAAACCCTCACCCAGACCACATTGAAATGCAGCATGGTGGTATCAGTGGTAGCATAGCATAAAAACAGAATTTTTTGAGAGTGGAACATTTGTACATGGAGTTCAAAACCAGGTCTCTTGGGTAACATTTTACAAATGTTCTGCCTGGCCAGGATTGCCTCCTACCCCAGAAATCAGATTCTTCAGCTGAGCCATGGACAGTGTGTGCCTACTGAGAAAGAAAATATCTGTCACATTAAACAAAAGCATGTGCCAACTGTGAAAGAAAGGAAGAAAGAGAGCATAAGTTTGTGTCAACAATTTTTGCTTCGGTCTCATACTTATATTCCTACCTCTGAAGCTGATTTAGCAAAGAAGGGTATTTCCCATATTTCTGTGATATAAGGTTGACTTCTAGCAAATATCTTAAAAGCATCAAATTGCTTTGTTACAACTACATCTGGCTTTTTATAATCTCCTTGAGTTTATGGTACTTGTATATTCCAACTTCCTTCCACAGCCAAAACAATGCATTTAAAGTTAAGAGAAGGTTCTGAAACCACTTAAATGTGAGTGCTGGTCACTTCACCTCTTCAGAATCTATTATCATTTTAATTTTGGCCAACTTTTAAAACAGTGAAAGCATATTCCTATAAGACACTGCTTAGTCGTGTTCATGTTATAGTGGTGGTGTTGGAGTTTATCCCAGTGGTCAACAAGATATTCTTTGAACATTTATCCAGTCCATGACAGGGAAATACTAAAACATGAGACAAACATAGATGTGGATGGATTTGTCCTTTAAAAATGCATTGCCTTTCATCCCAACCTGTAGTCATAAACAAACCATGTTCTATGAATCTAATTAAATTATTGATGAATGAATGAATGAATGAATGAATGAATGAATGAATGAATGAATGAATGAATGAATCCTTGCAGTTTGTGGTAGAATTCATTATTTTTGCTAAAACAAAATAAAACAAATCTAAAGTATTTTAGAATATATAGGCACTGTTTAGATTATAGAACATAACTTTTTCACAGTTGTCATTTTATACAATGTAACAACTTGTTTTCATGTGTACATTAAAATTATATATATATATATATATATATATATATATATATATATATATATATATATATATATATATATACAGTATACAATATATACAGTACAGACCAAAAGTTTGGACACACCTTTTAATTCAATGAGTTTCCTTTATTTTCATGACTATTGACATTGTAGATTCACACTGAAGGCATCAAAACTATGAATAACACATGTGGAAATATGCACTAAACAAAAAAAGTGTAAACCAACTGAAAATACCCCTTATATTCTAGTTTCTTCAAAGTAGCAACCTTTTGCTGTGATTACTGCTTTGCACACACTCTGCATTTTCTTGATGAGCTTCAAGAGGTAGTCACCTGAAATGGTTTTCACTTCATAGGTGTCCTGTCAGGTTAATAAGTGGGATTTCTTGCCTTATAAATAGTCATGAAAATAAAGAAAACCCATTGAATTAGAAGGCGTGTCCAAACTTTTGGTCTGTATATATATATATATATATATATATATATATATATATATATATATATATATATATATATATATATATATATATATATATATATATATATATATATATATATATATACAGTATATATTTGAATTATATAATTTAAATCTTAAAGTATTGACATTTTATCAGGGACCTGACTCTGACAAGCAATAACACCTTTAATCCTCCATAGGTTAAATAACTGTTGTGCAAGAAGTTAATCTTTCTCATTATGGTATCTACACATTTCACACTTTTCCCAGAAACAGTCGGAGATCAGTTCACTCACTCAAGTCATAATCAACATTGGACAAAGTTATAATTATTTTCCTTTTTCAGGTTCTCGAAGCAGAGCAGGGGGATTTATCTTTTCCTTTCTCAGATTTATTTTCCTGCGTAAACCTGTATATTGATATTATCAAGGTGAAGCAATCTGATTTGTAGCATGAGAGGATGATTTTAACCTCTGATGAAACATGTTCCATTCAAACTGAAGTTTAATGTGAATCAAGTAAGAGAACACCCTTGTTAAAATGTTCTGTTTTGTCCATGAGCATGACCTTGGTAGTTGCATTCAGGTAAAAGTGAGAAGAACTTCTCAACTCAATTATGTGTTGGAAATGTTTTGTACCCTTCTGTGCCTTCCTCCTCTTTATATATATATTTTTTCTTTCCCTCAAGACTGCATACTATTTCACTTTTATCTACAGATAGCAGGACTTTGTGTTATCTTTTTTTGTTTGGGGGAAGATTCAGTAGTTGCATCCACCCCATGATCCCAACAGACGACAAGATACAGAAGTGAGTCTGCAAAGTTTACACAAAGAAAAATGAAGGGTTACTGAAACTACACTATTTTTCTGCTTACTCTCTCAATAAATCTAGGAAACCATAGATGGCTTTAGTGTTCTACAATAAGTCAAGAAATTGTTTTTCTTTTAACAAGTAGCTCGATCAAAATTTTTTATGAAATGTACCATGAACAAACAAATACGGAACTGATTACAAATACACTGTAGAAGATATAATTCAACAAGGCTAAATCAAAATCCTTCTGAGGTTATATGATAAATAATTAGGAATTAAGGATATAAAGACAAGATCCTGACACTGAATTTAGTATTTTGTAAACCGATATCACAGTAATATCTGACTTTTATTTATATGGCACTGGAAGAAACACCCACAGGAAAATAATGTTGACAATGTAGCATAGTTTGGTCACCAAATAATTGCTGTATTTTTGAATATGGAAAAAAGTTCTGGCATATTCTGGAATATGGGTGCCATAGCTTTAGCTTTACATATACAGCACAAAATCAACACAACTGCAAATCCTCTCAGCAGTGCCATCTGAACCCTTTGTAGATGTCTCATTTTCCTGGCATGCAGGATTTGTAAAAGTGATGCTGAAGCTTGCTTCACTATCTAGATAATTCAATTAGTAGATATCTGACCACTTCCGGAATATTTACAAAAAAAAAATCAAATTCAATTCAGAAATGGTGAATTGTTCCATAGATTTAAGAAATAAAATTGACTTACATCCTCCAGTGCAGGGGTGTCAAACTCCAGTCCTCAGGGCCCACTGTCCTGCGGGTTTTAGATGTGCCACAGGTAGAAAACACTGGAATGAAATGACTTAATTACCTCCTCCTTGTGTAGATCAGTTCTCCAGAGTCTTGCTAATGACCTAATTATTCTATTCAGGTGTGGTGCAGCAGAGGCACAACTAAAAGTTGCAGGGCAGTGGCCCTCCAGGACTGGAGTTTGACACCCCTGCTCCAGTGAATTGCACACCCTTGCTCCCAATATACATACAGTATTCAGAACAGGAATGCATCAAAATCAGCAAAGTATGAAGATTAAATCTTCATACCTTGAAGATTTGATCATATTTGCTGGTCTGCAAGACATGTAATATGCATTTTTTTTATATAGAATTAACAGTGTGACAGCAGCCTTAACAACTGTGAGTTCATTCAAGAACATGTCATTCAGATGAACTGTTAATGTGTTCATTGACTAAGTTTTGTATTTGGAAACTCCTCAAAATTCTAAGCTTTACTTATGACAACCAGCTATAGCATTTCTGCAAAGGGCAAAAAAGTCAGTAAAATGTATTACATACTTTACTGCCATAAAATATGCAGTGAAAACCGTAAGAAAAAAAGTTTGTATAACCAGCACACTAACTCATAGTAGAGTGCCCTTTCACACCTTGGTATTTTTGGTTGGTTTTGGGAGTGGAGAATGCTTCATTTTAGCCTTGAAATGGGGAAATAGTGCGAAAACCACAGAATCATACTTTGACATGAGTGTGCTCTGAGTGTTACATTGCAGTTCTACTGTATATACTCAGTCTACAAGTGTGCAGGTGCTCTTGTGTCAAAAGTGAATTAATAACATGATAGTTGTCTGTTATTATTTTTGTACTTTAAAAACAGTAAAGCTCGGTGTGAGGTCATTGCACTTCATGCTCAATCTATCTGCGAAGTCTACACTAACAGTGGGGTTGACTATGTTTAACATTTCTTGGTAAAAATGAAAGTGCAGCAAAGTTTCCTTGCTGCACCTGAAAGTTCAATAATGGCAGCTAGTATATACTCCTTGCTCATGTTACGAGCCATGAGTGAGAGTTGGCGTGCAGTAGGTGACGTAGTGAGTGGCATGAGCAACATATCAATTATGATACAATTATGTTGTGGGCCAGCCATGAGCTTGATTTCAAGATGAAATGAGTAAAGATGTACTTGCCATGTATGGATATGAAACTGAATATGAAACTGAATACAAAATTATGAATTTATATCATTATATTATATTATATCTAAAGAAGCACCTATTAAATTTGATGTTTCTAAGCAGGGATAATTTATGGCTTAGTACTTCATCAAATAAGCTGAAGGAAAAACAATAGTATAAATAAATAAATAGACTTCAATGTATAAAACTCAATGTTGTAAAACCAGGGTTGGTTGCATGTGATATTCTTGCTCAAGGGCTTTGCTATAAAGACAGCCACATCACCTTTTGAGGCACTTCAGAAAACCATTTTCACTCATCAGTCGGAACTGCCCTGCACTGCAACCAAAAGTGTTTTATAGTGAATCAACAGGATACCTTAAACCAGCTCTGGATACAAACACCACCAGGTTATCTGGGCATAATGTTTCTCACAAATGGCACAAAAGATCAAATGTTTCCAGTTGGAAAGCATTTTTTTTCCAGACTGCAGATCACTAGAGAAAATTACATTGGCACATTCAGTTGTTTTTTGTTTTTGTTGGTTAAATGTACATCCAAAATATACAGAAAAACAGAAACATTGCTGACATTATGTCCCATTCCTCAATAATGACAACATGACACTGTGACAGGCTGCTGTCATACAGCATCTCAGCATTGTCTGTAGCATGTGCGGTAGCAGTGTGTGTCCTTCTCTTTTTGTCCAGTCTAGAGTGATTGATTTTGAAGTGCAGAATGTTGACAGTGTTCAGCTATCCCAGGAGGTATGAGACCATGGGCCCGAAACAGAGAAGCAGTCATCACTTTCTTTTTCTCTCTCCTACATCTGCCCTTTATTTCAGCACATCTCACAACCCCATTCCTTGTCCACTTTTTTTCCTCTCCCTGCTATTTTTACCCTGCTCTGATGGCTTTATTGATAGGTAATACCGATATTTATGGCTGGATAAAATGAGCTGCCATCTTGGAAGTGCAGGGTGGGAGATCCCATATGTGGGTCAAAAAGAGACAGACATGCTTGCTGATTTTCTTTGAATTCACAGCTGCTCGAGCTAATGCCGCAGAGATGCAGCCCCCTGTCAAACTTGCATTCACAGGAAGAAAAGAAAAACAGAGAAGGTGTGAAACTTTTAGACATAAATATAGGTTTATGTATGTTCTGGATATTCTACCAATATACATGTACTTATCACACACATCACATGTTCATTCTTGAAGAAAGAGTTAACATTTTAATTCTTCCTTCAAGAATTAAGGAAGGATTATTCTAAAATCATATGCCTTTAGTGATGAATCATGCATTTGTTTAACCTAAACACAACATCAAAGAAGAAAGTTCTAAATTAATTTTGAGCAAACAGTATGTTTCAGCAAAGTTTCTACAAATTCTGACCTCTTGATATCATTCATGTTGGTCATATAAACATCAGATTTGGATATTGTGGATTTAATCTTGTTGCATCTTCAAGACCTGGTGGTTGTTACGAAGACAGCCAGTAACAAACCGTGCCAGTGATCCTTTCTGCTCCTCCATTAGTGATGTCATGTTACCCACTCCTGGGGCCCCAGCTTTGTTTTCCCATCATGCCCCCGTTGCCTGCTGGTTGGTTTTTAAAGAAGCAGTATTCTTCTTCAGCCTTTCAATTATACCATGCCCTGTAGCAGCATCCTGCACCCTCCACGCACACCAAGACAGGAGCTAAGCGAGTGGGAGGAATTGATTTGAATTTGGTGTCTAATGGGTGTTTTGGTGTTCCTGTGGTGTTTTTTTGTGTGCATGTGTTTGTACTGTGACTGGCTGATTTTAACTCCCTATAACTAGAGATATTCTGCAATAAATATTGTTTGGAGAAGTGCACTAATACAGAGGAAGTGGGGAAAATGTAGAGGTTATGTCTCCAAGGGAAACCTGAAGCGACAGATTCAAGTCTGTGGAAAAAAAAAGAATAACTTGAAACTTGACAGTTCAAACGTTAACACATTTTCTTTGCAATACAAGCAATGCAGCATAGCAAAATGGAATTACGAGCATACGTACTTATTCAAGGTTTTGAGAGTACTACAGATTTTTTAGAAGATGAGCCTTCAACGAGTAGATATGTGTAAAAACTTCCATAGCAATCCCAGCTACAAACCAGTTCCATGTTTCCCTGTCTCCCTTCCTAAGAGTCCACGGCAACCAGACATGGGTCAAGTTCTTCTTTCAAAAGGATGACAGAGAGGTTGAAACCTTGCAACCACAAAAACAAGCAGTCTAGACAAGGCCCCACAATCCTGACCCCAGTTAGACCCCGTCCCCCATGGGGACCCATAACACCTTTGTTTCCATGTTTGATTAATTCAATTTCCCATCACACTAAAGCAGTTGCAAATGCCATGATATAAAAACTTGATATACTAAACTTTTGCTACAGGTATGTACACAGCATAAAGTTACAATGCAAATTTTTAATTATAATGCCAAACATTTTTTTAAAATTATTATCAACATAAAATATTCACAAACAAAAGCCATTTGGTTTATGGCATTATTCAGCTAAAGTCATTTTTGTCAAAAGAAAAAACCATGATGTTTTAATTCTTTTTCTTTTAAAAAAATAAAATTATATTGCAATTGATTTTTGCTAGAAAAAAGAAATATGTATGTATTTTTACTATATAGGACACAGCATTATTAGAGGAGGCTTTTTAAGATGTAAAAAGCCTCTTGTTCATTTTAGCATGAACAAGAGTTGAATTATTCATAACCTTGGCATATTAAGATTTAAAGTAATCTTTTAATTTTACGAACAGGTTTGTTCTGACACATGCAAAATTAGTTTTAGAATGACCAGGCCAGAATCCCGACTTGAGTCTCATAGAGAATCTGTAGGGAGCTAAGGGTAAGGGTGGCGGCAAAAATAAAGAAATAAATCTGAAATTAATCAACATAAATCAGATAAATAATTTCTTTCAATTTTCATGCAACCTTGAAATTATATTTTGAGAAATTCCAGACATATTTGCTTATGTATATATCTGCCAGGCTATTGAGAAACCAGACAAATCCATAAAAATATAGTTATAGATATAGTTTCTTTAATTGCAGCTAATATTGTCAGGTAGCTTGTTGCTGCAAAAGCACATCCGCTTTCTTCATCTATGAAAAAGGAAGAGTGCGCTGATAGTAAATTGCCTGTATTTGCATAGCACTTTATCTAATCTGAGGACTCCAAAGGGCTATACACTCAGTCACTCACCCCTTCATACATGCTTTTGTTCTTTATCAACATTTTTTTTGTCTCTCTACCAGTTTGATCCAAAATGACAACACTAAGAAACCAATGTAAGATTTTTCTTCCTTCCTCCAAGTGTTCCTGCAGACTCCTCGTCCACCTCTCTCCATTTTCTGCCACCCCACGAAGTGTCTGAGTCATCCTGGATTACAGTATGTATTTATAGGGAGTAGAGTCAGGACCTGGGCCCTGCGTGTACATGTTGGTGTGTGTGAGTGTGTGGGTGTGCGTGGGTGGATAGGTGTCTTCACACTGCCTAAAACAAGGACCAGTTGTTTGATGACTCACCTCGGCCAGTGGACACTACACACCGGGTGTAGTGACGTCAGCCTGACCTTAGACAGAGGAACCGTTTGCAGTGACCTCATTCCAGATCGGGTTAGAAAGGTGAAGTGCTTGACACTATCCGTCAAGACCCTCCGTTTGATTTGCTCATTTCCTCAGCGCAAGACAAAGTAAGCATGTGGCATTGCGCTGTATGAACACAAAGCCACATTTGCAGATTAAAGCTTTTTGTCTTCCCCTCTACCCACACACATAGATGCTTATCCACTGACTCAATGTGTCCAGATACACACATGAACAAATAGTCCTCTACAATGAACTCGGCCAGCATATACATACAAACTGTGTCTATGGAGGCCTTCATGTTGATGTTTGAACATTTCAATTGAGAATGCTCTGAGACCTGCAGCTGCCTGTCTCGTCTGCTCGGGACAGAGAAAGGGTGGGGGTCCCGCTTTTTTTAGTAGGGAAGGCGAGAATTAAGGCAAGAATGCTTTCTCAATGAGAGATGAGGCATATTGAAAACTATATTAAATTACCCTGATTAACAATTTTACCACGATCGGGCAAGCTGTGGGGGGTGCTCCATGGGGAGGCTCGAAGACTATTCATCCCCACAGCGCCGGGGTCGAAAGGAGCCCCAAGTTCACAGGCTCGGGCCCTTTGTTATGTTAACGCCGTATCCCAAATCAGCTGCCTCCTCCATCGCCAGACACAAGCACTTGCCTGAGAACTTGAGAGAAGTCGTAGCTCCACTGTTCATCTAAAGCCATCCACCCACTCCACCCTGACACACACGTAAACACACGCACACACAGGCACAACTTCATATTTCCGTAATTGGAGAGAGGGTGGCAGATGTGCAGCAATGAGTCTCTTTGTCCTAAATTCATCTATCTCTTTTGTGTAGTCACTATGTGTAAAAATATAAAGAAAACATACTTTGCAAATCATGAAATTAAGTATATTATTTACTTTGAAATTACATTTTTTTTTTGTCAGGAAAATATATCAAGTAATATTTCATTAAGAAAGAAGTGTTTTAACCCCTAATTCTCATGGGAGTGATAATCAATACAAATTAGGCGGGGAGTTGATAAGACATGTATTAGAGGTCAAGAGTTAAATTCTGGTCAAACAGCCTTGACCTAGGGTCAAAGTATTTAGTGAGAGCTTGCCACTAGTGGACAATTACATTGATCTTAAATGTGAACCTGGTGCATTCAATTTCTGAAGAATAGTCAGAAAAAAATGTATAATCTTATTCTTTTATTGTAATTTTATCTAGACAATAATATACATTTTAATTTTTGCACATTTCAATTTCTGAGTATGATTTTATATCTGATAAAACCTAAAAAAAAATCATTACACCTTTAAGGATACTACAAATGAGTTACACACATGATGTATAATACACTCTATGCCTGATAGACATAAACAACAATATCAATAGGATTAACAACAAAATTAGAAAAACTTAGTGAAACAACCCAAAAAAAAAACTAAAAAACATGCAATATAATTATATACCACAGTTCTGAAGACCCTGATGGTCCTGAGTTGTGGGCTTGATCAACTGCCCTCTTCTCTCAGCTCCCTATTGTTGTGCCAAAACCATGACCAGGAGAGGGAGAGGAAGAAAAAAAAACATCTCATCAATGCAAATTAAACACCCAGAATCTGAGGAGCTTCGGTTAGCTTGCCAGTTCACAAGAATAAAAAAATCTAAAAAAAAAAAAAATTAAAAAAGAACAAAAAAAAAATCACCTTCCAAATCTTGCTGTTACATACAGATTCCTCATATTAACATGAAATAGTCAGTCATATCCGTGGATTAGTCTACAGTGAGTTAAAAAGCTGTACCCACACTCTGGCTGCCACAAGAGAAAATAAGGACGCCTCTAATTCTGCCAGCATAATTGCCTGATTATAATGAGCTTCCCTCTCTCTCTCTCCCCCTCTAGCTCTGTCTTAATTTCTCAGTGTGTCTGCTATTGTCCACACACACACATGCAGTGAAACACTGCACCCTAATTCTTATAAATCTATCTTCATATGAACAGGGGAGGAAAAATTGCATTAATATTTTGGACTGCTACACTTGTGTGCTGCGAGTGTAAATGCAATGTGTTTTTTTCTTTTCTTTTCTCTGGGCTCAATAGTCAAAACAGCATTTGTGCAGAAAATGAAAACAATATAAGAACAAGGAAAATGTGGCATAATGGTGACAATGTGGCAAATACAATGTCTATGCCAGGCAGTGAAATTGTTGGTGTTTTAGTCTTTATTTAAATCAACTCGATTTGCACACACCTGAAATTACAAATTGTGTCATGGAAAATGGAACACATACTTTTAAAGCTATAACTCTTTTGAGTTTTGAACTTTTTATGACTGATTGGTTGAACAGTACACATTATAAAGTACCAGAAAAGATATTGTATTACAAGTTTGCATGTATTTTTTTTATTCAATTAAACCTATGTGTATGTCTAAAAAAATATTCCATTTTATTCAAGGTTTTATTTAATCCCATTCTACAGTTCTCATTTTTTACTTCCATACTTATTGTAATGTTAGTCAAATGCAGCAACATAGACCATAAAAATGAACTGGCAGAAAAAGAAGCAAATATTGATGTCCATAGATAGATAGAGCTGCTTCTACATGTACGTATGTAGTACTACTTCTTTGTTATTCTGTCATTAGTAAGTTAATTACCAACAGAAAAAAAGTTAGCATGTTAGTAACTTTCATGTCTGCTATTCTGTGTGTAATATTTTCAATCAACTGCAGCTGCATGCATTGCCTTGTTCCACCAGGATTTGTTCTTCCATCCTTCTAAAACCGTCTAAACCCGGACACGGGCAAAAGGAACGTGCCCACTCATGAACACTTTTGCTTAATTATAATCCTTGATGGAAAACCTGCAGAGGGAGAAATCTGAATACATTAGCTCAGATGCAGGGAACATCAGCACTTATAAGTTTGTGTCTATATGTATAATATTAATTGCGGTGAGGGTTTTCTTCCTATCTACAAAATAAAATAAAAAACACATTCTTTGTGTGTGTATTAGTTCAGTTGTGCCAGAATTCTGAAAGTGATTGTTAATTTGTTGGATGCCAAATTGCAGAAATAGCTCAAAAGGGTGATTTGATGACAGCAGTCATTTGAATAGATATTTATATAACATATGAGTCTTTTTTTAAATCACCGACACCAACACAAGTTAACATTAGCAAAAATAAAACCTTGTGTTTTGTTTAAATACTTTGTTCTTATCTTTTCTTAAATACAAATTCCATAAAAAAAATAAATAAATAAATAAATGACAATAGGATTTTTTTCTACTGCTGTTCTGAGATAACAGCAGCAATAGAAAAGAGGTATCTGAACTGCAGATTGTAAAATAAAGTTTACATGTTTGAGGTTTTAACTGTATTGTAGGATATTAAATGATTAAGCTATTTAGCAATGACTATTGTTAGTCCTTCACAAAATCTTCCAAGGCAAACAGGGTGTATTTCTGTGGTTAACCAAATCTCTGCTATGAATCCCACATTACTCTGCTTAAGCAAGAAACTGCTGGTTTTGGAGGAGGAATGTAGACTGCACATAAATTATTCAGTAGTATTTGCATTTGCATTGTAATTTGCATGCTTGCAGATTAGAGAGAATGAGGAAGGAGGCGCTGCACCAAAGAGAATTACATTTTGAACCATTTTCAGTCCTGCTGGTGAGGAGATGACACAGATTTTTCTTCCATCATCCCCCTTCTGCATCGAGGTACGCCACTGAGATCAGTGGCACACATTTCAAACTGTTGTTTGATTAATAAAAGAAGGAAATTATGTTTAATGCTTATCAATGCCCGTCCACAAAAAGCCCCGCCATTAAAAATGAATTGTGACATTCAACAATAAGTCTATTTGATTGACTTGGCTGAGATTTCTACTGTAATATTCCCATCGTATTTATTAATATTTGAAGGCTTGTGCTTTAAGCTGAAGCTCCAAAGTGCTAGCAAGCACAGAGGAGATGTCGTATGGATTAAACAATAGGAGTGGTGTGAAACTTTCACAGTGTGTCGAAGATCCTGGCTATTATGTTTAATCTAAAAATAACAAGGCTGACTAAAAAGAACAGACAATACTGGCTAAGAAAAGAATAAAAGGAGCACAGGCTCCAGAGAGCTGAGGGTTCAAACAGCTGCAGTCACAGTGCTGAGTGGGATGAAGGAAAGGAGAGTAGAAAGTCAGAGACTGTCTTCGGTTTTAAATAAAAACTAAATCACTTGGACGTGTATGGAACAGAATAGATTATTTAAAAAAAAAAAAAAAGCTGTCATGATTAAAATTGACTCATGAGAGACTTTTGTAAAATTACATCTGTCTTCGTACATTAGAAATATTTCATTCTTCTTGATACATTTGCCCTTTTGTGTTAATAGTGATATCGTTTTACTTAACTGGATTCAATTTTGACATCTTTATTAGTAAATAACTATCAGATACAAGAAGTGTGAGGTATTTTTGAAATAAAACAAAATAATAACTGTATGCAAGAATATTCTGGCACTGTATGCATGTGTCTGTCTACGTGCCATAAAAGAGTAGTGCTATGCATCAAGGGGGTGGAGTAGGTTTCCCTGCAATAAGAGAGGAGGGCTTTGGCAATATATGCGCATGTGCAAATAAAGCAAAGCCCTCATGTACCCACATAGAAATGAACATATTATTCTGCATGCATATCATGAGTGCAAGCACATGCGCACAGATGTGTGCACAAATGTGCAAAACATGTGCTGATCTTTGCCACTTGATAACACCCTGAGCCATGCTTTGAAAAGGCATGCAACAAATACAGTAAATATTTTATATTACCCCGAAATACATGGGATGGGACATAAATAAAATAAAATAAACCTAAATTTTACAGAACATATTAGAAAACTTGTTTTACATAAATCTAGAAGTGATCAGTACAAATATTGCAAAACACATTTAGATCTGGTTAGACCCATTGGATTCAGAAACACTCCCATCCAAATATTTGAGGCGTAAAGAATACTCTGTAATTACGAAGCACATCAAACTTACCACTTTTTTTCATTAGGCACAAGCTGATATTGTCATATGTGGGGTTGCTTGATTTGGTTTTGGGTTTTGTTAATTTCTGTTATTTCGGTTACATTTGTTTTGTTCCTGTTTTCCTTCAGTTCATTTCTTCTTGGTTTTTCTAGTTATGTTTATTTCTTATTATTTGTTACTCTAGATTTATTAGGTTTCTTTAGTCTAGTCATTATTTAGTGTTAGAATTACTTCCTGTTCTCCTGCGTACTCTCCCTCGCCCCCTGTGCCACTCTCTCTCTCTCTATCTGGCTTTCCTTCTCTAACCACTCACACCTGCAATTAATTAGCTCATCAACCCAAGTCTTTCGTTCAGCATGCAACCTCCCCAGTATTTAACCCTCTCTTTCTCACTCACTACTCGCTGGATCCTTTCGTCTACTTCCGTCACTTCCTTGTTTCACTCTGTGTTCTCCTCATGTCCCCTTGCAAGATTCTTTCTTGTGTTTTTTGTAGTTTTTATTCTTTTTCATTAAATTGTACTCATCATCTACTCTACGCCTCCGTCTTCTGCTATTGGGGCATCAACTGCCATTCAACATGACAGTTATGAAATTATTTCAGTATAAAGTGTTGAGCCAAAGCATTCCGGTTTTATGGTGTTATAGTGTTTAGACAAAATCTTAAAACAAAACTGTGCATGTTACAATTGCTTTAATTTAAAACTCAAAGGTATGACATCAGAAATATAGCCAAAAAAACTTTGTTGATGTGAAAAATTTAAGGAGAATAAACAGATTGGTTAGAAATGATTGAAAAGCAACTACAGCTTAAACATGTGTTATACCTAAAGGAATGGGGAACACCATGTCAGAACACACAATTCATCAAATCTTGAAGCTGATGCGCTACAGCATCAGCAGACCACACCAGTTGCCACTTCCTCCAGGTAAAAACAGGAAACTGAGGCTACAATTGTTAAAAACTTATCGCAATTGCACTAGAATAGATAAAAGAAAAACATTGCCTGGTTCAACTAGTTTTGATTTCACTTGTGATTTTTACATGTACACAGTCAGAAACTGGTGCAAAACAACACAAAAGCATCTAGTCACCATTCATCTATTTATCAACTGTTTAATCGTGTAATTATGTGGCAGACTTTTTATTTCTAAACAATAGACCTTTTAGTACCAAGTGAGCATTGATTAATTATGACAGCCTGGCTGAGTAGCCTTGGTGACTCCATTCACCAAGTGTACCCATTTTCTGATGTTTTTGAGATTCCTTAACTATCTTTTGTAGAGCCCTATTATCTGCCATGCTGCAGATGGAGTACCATATCTAGATGTAGTATCTGAGCACATTTTTAACCACACCTCTGAAGACTTTTGTAAGTAGCTAGGTGAAATTGCACCTAGCTATAGGGCAGTATTACAATCACAAGGAGCCTCTTGGTTGCAATATTTTGTATATTGTTATGTTTCAAGTGCGATACCATACATGCACCTTGTGTCTGCCAGTAATATGCAGCAACTGACCTGCTGGACAGACTTAATGTCGACATTGGATTGATATTTTGGTAACCTCTTATGCACTGGCAACCTCTTCAATGTGTATTTTGTGGATATATAAGCACTGGTCCCCAGCTCATATAAGTTTTTTCATTTCAAATCGCTAACCAAAATTCTTGAGTCAAATATCAGTAAATGCCTTATTTCTATTTTCAAGGGTTACTATTAGTGCTAGCCTTCCCACTCTCCCTATACCTTGGCACCCAGTTCAGTTTGTGGTCAAAATATCCACTTAGAAATAGAACACTCATTAAAGAAGAAGATGATCAATTATTTGAGCTTATTTCTCATAGCATGCTTAATTTTATATGTCAATATATAGTGTGCAAACAGCTAGCAATCCTTTTGCAAACATTGATACTCAATAACTTGTATGCATGTCAAGGAAGCACAAAAAGCTATGCTAAATGCTCTGAAAAAAACAAAACAAAACATCATTTCAATGAATTTACACTAGATTCAGGTTTTTATCCATGTATGGAATTTACTAACAAATATATTTAAAAAAAAAAAAAAAGAAAAAGTACCGTGTAGCTGATGTTTCAAAGAAACAGACATAAACTACACAAATCTTCTACCATATGGATGAAGCTAAGAATTGCATCATAATTATGCAGATGAACCTGTAGTAGGCTAAGTACGTTATGTCAGTGAGGATGAAAATCTCTAAAACCTTGTTGAATCTAGGCTAAAATAAAACAATTCTGATGGTAAAAGAGTGGCCTAACCAGGTGGTACTATGTCAATAAAATAATATATAAATTGGTTATTCAGTTGCAGGTTCTATTGTTTGGCATTTAAGTGTGCCTCTTTAAATCTCAGTTTTTAAGATGTAGAGGTCCCTAGCTTGGGATGCCTTACTCCTTGAAAATGATGGCTATGATGTGAAACAGAGCTCTTTACACAAACATCCCTTAAATAAAAAACACAAAAAAAAACAGGTAAAGGTAAATTGACTATTTACTCAGTCTTAATTCTAAGTGCTATTTTACAGTGTAAAATCAGCTTGGGGTATCTCTGCACCAGTTTAAAACAGTAACGTAGTTCTGTGTCCTGGTAATCTAAAATAACTGGACACACTTGGAGATTTTATTTATTTTAAATAGCGCGTAATACACTGTCTCCTCTGTTGTGCCTAGAAACAACTACAAATCTGTCATGTGTGCTAATGATTTTTTGGTCCTTCCTGACTGAGACGGTCCTACTGAATCATCACGGTCATCTCGTTCACGCCTGTATTAAATAGCACAAATAATACTTTTGATTAAATAAAATACACAATCGCGTATTAAAAATGTCCAAAGATTTCTAACATAGTAAGAGGTTGTAGTACCTTAATGAGGTGGGAATACCGTTGTTGACTCGAGTGGCGCTTTTTCACACAGGCAAATCTGAGGACTCCTTCTCACCCAGAGTTTCAGTGTGACCTCTACTGCAGTTGAAAATACTTGAGAGGGGAGGTTGAATCCATTGATTTTTCTGACGATGTAGCCTATCTTTGTAGAGATAGAGAGACTAATTTTATTTTGGTAGGAGCCCGTTCATTTCTGTGCACAGCCATCGCAAGAAGGGCTTATGTGCTCCTTGCTACTTGATTTCGGAGTAGGGGTGTTGTGTGTTGCTGAGGTAGAGTCCGTTTTAGCAGCACTTCATCAACATGGTGAGTATGTCAGCAATACGCAATACTTTCACTTATCTGTCGTGGTTCACTGATTGTATATCAAATGGACAGATTTCTATTATATTGAGATATTTGCAGTCGTTTTGCCGTTTCGTTAATGTTAGCTATTCTATTTGTGAAAGAAATGGTGTCATTTTAGCACAGCTTGTTAGCCATAACAGGTGTCTGTATTTGTTGCTTTATCAGTTTGTTTTAGGTATCAATAATTTATACGTTGGTCTGTTATGGCAAAAAAAACATTTTTGTTTCAAGGCAGGCTTCGTTTATACTCCTGTGGCGGTGCATTTATTACACTTAAACCAGCATATCAATATGCCTCTTAGCTTGCTAATTACAGTTAGCTAACATGGAAATAGCTTCCAGTTAAGGAGCCCACGTTAATTGAAAGACACATTTTTAGCCAATGATCAGAATTAGAAAATCAAGATGAGATTATTAATATGAGAAGAACAAAATTAACTTGGTGGTAAACATTTAGCCTGTCACTCAGGTTAAAGCTGTGTAGTGAAGGTTGTGTTGATTCATCTGACCTGCACGGTTTGACCTCAGGACGCCCTCTGGTAGACTGTTAGGATCATTTGACCCACCTAACTTTGGTGTACTTTATTTCTAAACCTGTGACAGATATTTAAATAGAACAATTTACCCAATTTATATTTACCTGCATACAAACATAGTCATTAAAACAAGTATAAATGCCATTATTTGGACACTTAAAAAAACAAAAACTTTTAGTAGTTCTGTGGTATAATTTTAATAAAAAAAAAAAAAAAGAAGTTCAAAATTCTTTTATGGCATAAGTGTCAATGAGAGATATGCTATGGGATAGTTGCAAGAAACAAAAGCAACAGTGACTTTTAGACACACTTTCTATTAATCTCAAGTAAAAAAGAAAACTCACCGACTTGACTAATCCTATCATTACCCTTATGTTTGTAATCACAGGGTTAATACACAGGCTGATTTAGATATTTTTCAAGTCTGAATAAGCATGGGAAAAAGAGTTTAAACTAACCCATTGACTAAATATAGTATACAATAATCCATCAGTTATCCCAATACTCTTTCTGTCCTTGAGTTTTAAATCCACCCATTCTTTATTTGCTGTTCTTCTCTGTTTTTCTCCTTACAGACATTGGTGTTTACAGTTCAGTGTTACTACTGTGAAAATATCTGCTTAAATTCATAGTCAAGTTTTGGATTACACTTTATTGCTAGATAAGAAAAGAATTGAGAGCCATTAAAGTGTGAGTCTAGAAGAAGTATGGAATTTGAAATGGGAAAATTTGTAAAAACTCTGTTATCAACAATTGTCTTTTATGCTCCAATAATTACTACAATCTGTAAGCATTTATAAGTTCCTAAATATATTAAACACTCATTTATCAGGTAGCAACAAATAATGCTTTTGTCATATTGTACTTAATGGTATAATTATTCAAAACCTTTTAGTCAAACGTTGCATTTCACAGTTTAAATTTGATAACAAAAGGCTTGCATGTGCACATTTGCCATTATGTTTAATTATATATTATTTTAATAATATAGATATACTGTTCACTAAGTCTCTATACATTTAAATATATGAACGCTTATTGATATAAAACATCATCTCCTATGGATCAGCTTAAAATAATAATAATAAAAAGCCTGTATTATTTAATCAATCAAATTATTATCTAAATGATTTTCCAACATTCCTTCAGTAGAAAAGGCAGTAGATGGACATGTCTAACTTCATTCATTAGGGTCAGTTGCTCATCATTATGTCGGACCTTTGTGTTGAACTAATAAACAAATCATCGTCAAACTTCAGGGTTTCTCCCAGTGTATTATAAGCCTGGTGGGCCACCAGACTTCACTTGTACCCCCACCAGGCTTAACATTGCTTAGTCTTTTTAAAATGTTTGCATTTTTTTTAAGACTTTATAGTTGGTGTTTCGGTATTAATCTTCAATATTTCAATAACACATAATTATCAAATGATATTTTCAGATTTCCTGCCAACTTTAAAAAATTTTTAACTTAAAAACACAACAGGCTGCTGGATGAATAACTGCCCTGGTACCCAACTTCTGGGCTTGGCAAGTTTTCTGGCTGAAACCTTGAACTTGTACTCCACACTTGAGAAAACGTTGTTCTTTATATGCCTTGCAGTACAGATGCAGCACATGTATCACATGGGAAAGTCATTGTTACAGACCAATATGAAGTTCTATGTAAATAATCACTGATTTGTGTTGCAAATGTTACTGTGATGTAAAGATTTAGATTGTAGAGTTTGTGTAAAACTTTGAAGTTTTAATATGACAGCAATCTGATTTGCTCTTGAGCTTTGTTCAAGCTAATTGTTAGTTTCAAAACTAATCTGTGTTTTAACAAACTGAATGCAAGGAGACCCATCTGCTGCAGGTATGATTTTGATTCCTCATATTCTTTAAAGAGAATCCCTAATGGAAAAAAATAAAAAATGTAACTCCATCTGAGAACATGGGACAACCTAAGTTAGAATGGTTCCAATTTTAGTTTTTTGTATTTTGTATAGTTCCTATAGTTTCTTACAAACATCCATTTAAGACCTTGCAATCAATTTTCTTCAACCTTTTTATGCTAATACCCATAACTGAAATTGAGTGCAGCCAGTTATCCACAGAAGTACAGTAAAAGTGTATGAATGTGTTTGCATGGCACTGTGCATTGCAAACATTTGAATACAGACATCAGTTAGCTGTAGTAAAGGTCTCTATTTAAAAAAAATGTAAGTATGTGAATAGATGTGGGGTAAATATAATATAATTTGTCACAGAATTTGACAAGAGTCTGGGCAACAGCGGTTAGTGGTTTCCTTTTTTTTTGCCCTGATATGTGGTGATCATCTGTAAACCCAGGAGAAGTGGAGCTGAATGATACTGGACAGCTGTCAGTCAATACATGTTTTACAGCTTACAAAGTTAGTTTCATCCAGCACTTATAGATGGTGGTTATCACTGCAGCTCCAGCAACCCCACCCCCTACAGATTTCATTTGGTTGTCGTGTGGAGGGGGTCAAGCGGACTGGGCAAGATAAGGGAGTACATGCTGGGTCAATTTCCCCTAGGCCTGAGATCCTTGCAGGTCCCACAGAGAATGGTCAGCATTCGCCTGAGGAAGACTGTTTGCTTTTGACCTATATAGCATGACCATTACTCTGATGAAGAAATGTCTCGACTCAGACAGGTTGTGTTTGGTCACGCGTCAAGTATGAGTGAGTGTAACTGCAACATAAATTGCTCCCACCCTCTCCTGCTGTATGTCTGGAGATGTATTGACTCCATGTTTTGGAGTTCACCCCTTGCTGGGCAACACTGTGGCTCCTTGTGACCATTACAAAATTTAGTTGAGTGAATATCTCACACTTTTATATCCTCAATATATTTCTAACTTTCTATGTCACACTGGTATTGTTCTAAATTATTACTCAGATTATTCACTGTATCCGTTATGTTTGTTATTCACTCCTACCTTAGTAGCTAATAAGTAATGATGTGTTTGGGTTTTCAGATCACTGGAAACAGAGAACTCAACATATTTCTTTTACTGTATGTAGGGCTGTTGTAAACAAATATTTTAGTAATCGAGTAATCTATCGATTATTCTTACGATTAATTGAGTAATCGGATAAAATAAAAAGATAAAATAAAACACTGGTAAATCTAACATAAGAGCAGTATTACTGTCGCATATCAATATCAGTCCAATTTTTCACATTTGAGCTTCCCTAACAATAACTTTTCTGTAGTTTAGAAAATTAACCGGTAACAATAGCAGCTCGCTTTCTAAGCTAACCTGAAGAAAAGTAATACAAGAATCTGAAATTATATTCTATGTAATAATACAGAGGCAGGCTCACAAATACGCTTATAAAAAATGTGTATGCTCCAGCTTTTCGTTTCTGTATTCATCTTCAGTCAATTTAATAAATGAACTCTCACCTTGCCCAGACATTTATAGCTTTTGTGTTCATGTTAGCGATGGGATTTGACACCTTCGTTCGTCACACACAGAAACATCTACCAGCTACGTGCCGTCACAATGCACTCCGCCACACATTTGTTGAGACCGGGATGATATGAAATAAATTTTCCGGTTCGTCCGTAAAGCTACACTTACGTTAATCATCTAATGCACAGCCACCCGCCGTCTTCAGTCTATCCGCTCACCTGTATAAATACACCTTCAGCGCTCTTCCCCGCCGTTCGCTCTGAACACTGGCCACCAGGCAGCAGCTCCGGGAGGAGAAAAGCTGCCGTACTCCAGGCATCGCGCCAGTCATTTTAAGGATACTTATTGATCCCCCAAAAAACGACAAAGACCCAGACATTATCACCAATCAATAAAATCCCCACGGCCGAACTTGAAAACTGGACGTTATGCTGCTAACACTTAACTTTCGTCAACAACTTAGGCGGAATTGAGAGCGCTGCGCAACGCAAGTAATAACCTGGCCGGAACAGGTGTATTGAATAATAAAATATAACTTAACGAAGCTTCGAGGCAGATAAATTTTCCTCGAGGAATTTTAATAATGGAGGTACTCGCATCACTCAAGGAAACATTTCAGCCCTAACTGTATGTTGATATTCTGATAATCTGGCTACCTAGTGCGGTAAATGAAGCATAAATACAGAAAAAGTATCAAGGATCCTTAATGTCACCACTGAGCTAGAGATAAAAAAAAAAAGTCCTATTCTGAAAGCCAGCAATATTACAGAGGATATCTGAATTATTTGAAAGGAATTTATTTACTTAAAATTACAGAGAGTGTGGTCATGATGTGAAGAAAACGCTGAAGCAACAGGATTTTTCAGATAATGGGTTTCTAAGCGTAGTTTAACTGGCTCTAGTTCAAGCACTGCAGCTGTAGGACACCCCCTTGAAAAGGAAAACATTTTATCATAGATTAATTGGTCTTTTTGCTGAAGTGTGTGCAGGAAAAGATATAAATGATTCCTACCGATTGCCAAAGAGAAACCCACCAACAGATCTGAGCCAACAGGGGCTGGATAAAAGCACAGCTTGATGGGAATGATTCTGGCCTCTTAAACCTAAGTGAATATTGATCTGAGGGTTCTGGATTGGAATTGAGCCCCTTTTGTTGCTAAATCTTTGGATAACAACCATAAAAGCTGTGTCTGGCCAAGAGACATTTTGAAACATGTGCCACACAGTAGTTTGATGGAAAAATTTAGTGAAACTTAAATTTTCTGAAAATGCAACACTTGTGCATTATGAAACGTGAAGCTGCTTTGATGCTATCGTAAACCATTTTTGAAGGATCTTCTTTTGTCTCTCTGTCATCTTTGTTATTCTGTTTTGTGAAATCTGGTTTTGTTAGTTTAGATTGTTGCCTTTTGGAAAGTTTTATTGGCATGGTTTTGTTAACAGTTACTGTTTCAGGTCTTGACGTTTTTCTTCTATAAGCTCAGTAAGTTTAAGCTTGACAAAGAAGCAAAAATAATGCATTTAGATGCATTATTACCAGGTGTGTGACATTTCTGGGCATATAATAATCGGCATAATGGTAAAAAATAATGCTGCACTTGAGCAGCTAAATTGGTGTGGTATTTAAGATACCAGCAGTTACTCCTGACAAGCATCTCCACGGCCTTATACAAGTAAATGTATTAAAGAATAAATGTTTTTGTTATAGAAAAGCAGAATAATCTCCACTTGCTCCTTTGTTTTAGTCTCTACATGATTTTGGATTTGAAAATGAACTAAAGCTAGGTCATTTTAGTCCAATTTGCATGAACACTGTAGACCTGAGGTTTGCTGTTGTTTAGGACACTGAAACATGTTCTCAAATATTTTCAACTTTCTGTCCAGACCTGTCACTTTAATTCGCTAGCTCAATAAAGAGAAGAACGGGAAATGTTACATCAACACTGGTGCCTTAAAATAACTGACAAATTAGCAAGAATTTCTGTGACACAAGATTTCATGATATTAAAACTCCACTATATTTCTCGTCAAAGTGATGACTGTCTTGTGAAGTTGCTGTCAGCAGAAAGTAGGTACCTGCTAATTTTATCTGCTGTAGATACAGCGCAACAACCTGTGTCTGTACTTGTGAGTTGTATTTTGAAGTAAAAAAGGAAATAGTTCTTAATTTGGCCTGTTATGTTGATGGTGGATGAACAGAAACTGCTCACGGCAGTCATGTACTCTGAAAACACTGAAGAAGTCCCTCTCTTAGTTTAAACAGCCATTTTACCATTTTACAAAAATTTTCATTATCTACAGCTCAACATTTGAAATCATTTGATCAAATCTTATCTGGATTCTTCTACATTGAAGACAGATTCAATAACACTCTTTAAATACATTGTAAATTAGTCTGTTGGGTGTACATTTTTTTATTGTTTTGGCTTTGGTTTTAGTTTTGTGGTTGTTGTTTTTAAGCCCTTTGTGTGTTAAGTGTAGTTTTGAGAATAACAACACCAAAAGAGTTGAAGAACTTTTAGAAGTTGTGAATTTTTCTTTGGAGGATAGTTCACGTTTGTTGTTACCATTTTAATTAATAACTAAGTGTATTTACTGTCTTTTCTCACAGGCTTTGATTGGTGTGCAGCTGGTGGTTACCATGGTAATGGCCAGTGTAATTCAGAAAATCTTACCTCATTATTCCTTCGCAAGATGGCTCCTGTGCAGTGGCAGGTAATATATTATTGTTTATACCAGGCCTGATCCATTTGATGAGAGTTTACCTCAATTAAAGTTAAACACTTTGTACATTTAAAATTGTTTTAAAAGAATCAACATCCAGACACCACAAAGTCAAACAGCTTGTGTGTCTCTAGTTTTCCCCTTCATGTCAAAATTGAAAAAAAACATTTATTACTTTATATTATTTGCTGCATGTTTACTTAACTATCACTTGAAATGCACGGCAAGCTATATTATCATGTAATAGTTATCTTACACAAAATATTTAACTACAAAATATCTAAGTACAGACATATGGCCATGATTAAAATCTTCCAGGAAGAAGTAATAAAATGTGTGTGCCTCTCAGTGTTGTGTCCACTAAAAGAAAAACCTCTTCTTGCTCCTATTTGCACCTTGCGGGACATTAATCACTATATATTGATATTGATTTTAATTCTTCCTCAGAACATTGATGGACTGAGAAAGTAACACTATTTAACAAGTTAAATTGTATTACTGACAGTTTTATGTGTCGATACATAACACAAAAAGATTGGAATTTCTTAAAATCAGCAAATGTCCTTATGAAGTTGGTAAGTCACAATGTTACTGAGGGGTCAGCAGAAGTAAATATTTAGATTTGAGCCCTTTACCATAAACCTTGCATCCTGCACAACAATTACTTATGCCTTGTCTCTATAAACTGTCTGATTTTTTACTTAAGAGCCATTTCAAAATCTTAAGGGGGCTCAAATTGTTCTTTTCTGTCTGACTTTCTTCCTTGCTCGGCTATCTTCCTGGATAGTCCAACATGTCGCTTTTACACTTTTATCTACATTAACTTGCTTGATGATAACATTAGCGAGCTGGCTAAGCTTCTGTCAATTTTTTTTACTGTCTGTGGCAGACATGTGACAAAGACAATACTAGAGTGTGTGTCTGGATGGCTTGACAACCAGTTATCTCATGGTATTCTCCTTACTGCCATCATTCAGTAGACCTCATTTAAGCTTGCATAAATGTAAATGTGCTGTGAACATTTTGAACATGACTCACTAAATCTTGACTGGATGGGTAATACAACGTGAACTTTGACAAAACTCAAAAATAGGCCTGTACTTCAGAAATATTTAATTATAGTAATGCACACCGAAGGCTTCTGTTCACCTTCACTGCTCCACAACATGGTGGTCATTGACCCTTCATAGTTAAGTTTGATTTTCGAGTATCATCCAATGCTCCTGAAGAAAAAAAGCCATGTTTCAGGGTGGCTTCAGGGCGACATGTACAAAGTGTATTTATAGTGTGAGTGACATTCAAGAAATTATGCACTGTGTTTTCCTTGATTTGCTGAAACTTACCTGTACAGATTTGACACATGGCCTGACAGAGCTGTGTCTTGGATGCCCATGCATCAATTTGTCAATCGTCTATCCATCCATTCTTCTGCTTAACCAATCACTTCTCCCATTCATGACTCAAGTCGTCCATCAGCTCATCAGTCACTTTGTCCATTGATATTGCTGTTCTTGTCCACCTGTTTGTTCATCTTTTAATCAGTCCATCCACGTGTCCATTTATCAGTGCAACCATCCATAATTGTGTAGTTATCGTGGGGCCCATATGTAAAGACTGAGCACCAAAATTATATGGAAAGTTTGGAAAAGTATGGAAAATCTGAAGCAAAGGACAGTAGGGCCTCTAAACATGGCTAATGAGTGTTACCGAAATGTTTGTCCTCAAAAAGGAATTTCTAAATGAATATTTATTCGAAGTTTAGTTATTGAAGCTAACTGATCATAATGGATAAAATACTCACACATATTTTTTGACATGATAAATAACATTGTTAGAGATATTCTGTAGAAATGGCATTTTTCATGTGAATATGTGCTTCTACAGCTAATAATCTGTTAACAGGAAAATTGAGCAAACCAAATCCTCTTAGAGTCTAAAGTTGTCAGTGGGACTTAAACATAGCTGTGAGGATGGATTTAAAGGGAACCGAATGTGTATAACAGCGGGAGAAATCTACCTCTTGTATAAAACAAAATTACCTTTTATACACTCGTACATGGTTACTATTTGAGTCTTTCTATAATAGTTTTCTTAAATCCCAGTTGTACTCCACAGCCATATTTATTTAGTCTTTACACCTCAGCAATCACATAGTTTGAGTAAATTTAGCTTCAGTCTGTTTCTTCTTCACAAAAATATCTGCTTTTGTACCTCTTTACTGCTGTATTCACTGCTTGATGAAATGCTTTTACGTTCTTCACAGTCTGCGGTGGTATCAGCACCCCACGGAAGATGAGTTAAGGAACTTGGCTGGGAAACAAAAGGGACAGAAGAGGAAAGACAGGTAAGACGATTTTGGGGGGAAGTTTGAAAGTGTAAAGACACACGGACAGTACAAAGTATTCCTTTTTTTTCTTTGAGAATGCGGATGATTTGGATGGATAAAAAGCAAACTCATGTCAAGAAAAAAATAGTGATGTTTTGCTTTTAAGGACTGTTTGAAATCCGATGGAAGAAAGTTTTTTTTGTTGTCGTTTTGTGTCTTTACGGCACTTTATTAGAGTTCAAAGCAATTCATCCTGTTTAGATCTAGAAAAGCAGGTCCTTCTTCCGAGGAGGGGATGGGATTGCTACATTTTATGCTATTTTTGAGACATGATGGTTTAAAATACTTTAGTTGCCTAAGAACTGAGCTGTCTTCAAAATGGTCAAATATCAGACTTTTATTCTGGAAAATGATTTTCCTTTAAGATTACTTTGCAACTCAGAATATGCTTAACTTAAAAATGATGCAGACAAAGGTTACACCATATGTCTAACTTGTAACTTTAGCTGTTTTTCTTTGTACTCCCTTGTTGAAGTGTGTATGTAAATAAGGTTCATCTTCAAGTTAATCCTTGCCATACCACATGTTATATCTGAACTTGAGTCGTTTTTGTCGTCTTTTCTCTGACCCTCAGTGAGTCAGGTCAGGTCTCTCTGGCACCACATGCTCAATAATTCTCTAAAGAAAAAAAACGGACCACTGTCCTTTTCAACTCATTCCATGCAACTCCATCCTCTTTGTTAACAGAGTGACTCCCTCAGTCAGAGGTGGAGTTAATCCTCATCTTTTCTGTCAGGTGTCTCATAGATGAAATCTGTCCCAGGCATGTTTGGTGCTAGAGTCTTACGGTGGTATTGTATTTCTGAATCCAGGACATAAACAGCAGGTCTCTATTCTCCAGCTGTTAGTGTTGCCCTCCCCTTGTTAACATAGGAGAGGCTGCTACATAACTATGTTCTATTTTTTAATGGCCTTGTTAGGTTAGAAAATGTTATTTTTTAATTCATAAAAACATTTCTCTCAATCAGATAATGCTAAGGCAATTGAATTCTTATATTTGCACTCAAGGTGGCCATGTTCTACCACAATGTGTGGTTCTGAATATCTGTATATCTTATAAAACTGTATCTCTTTTTCCCTGAGCTTTGGTGTTTTGTTCCCTTATTTCCCTCTAGAAAGTACAATGGTCACATAGACAATAAACCGCTAACCGTTCCAAAGGACATAGACCTGCAGCTGGAGACAAAATGCATCACAGAAGTCGACACGTTAGGTACTTTTCCAAATATTTCTAAGTCCGAGAGATATTCAAGCTGAGTTCTTTCTAAAAATGTCTTTAAAGTTTCTACTAATTCTATTAATAATCAAAACTTTTAAATGCCTTCTTTTCCCCCTCAGCATTGTACTACTTCCCTGAGTTCCAGTGGCTGGTGGATTTCACAGTAGCAGCTACTGCAGTGTATCTGATCACAGAGCTTTACTACAGCGTTGCTCAGCCCTCAGGAGAGATGAACATCAGTGTGGTCTGGTGCCTACTTGTACTTGCCTTTGTCATGTATCCTTACATCATGCTCTCAGTTCTGCTCCTCATTTTTAATTGGAAATTTGTGTGAACAAGTACCAATAGATATCCTGCTAAAACCCAGTTTATTCCTACACTAAACACCACAAATACAATAAAGTAATATGTCACATCATTGACCTTACCTTTCTCCTACTTTTCTGTTATGTTGAAAGATTGTAAAATAACACAGATCAATCGTTCCAGTTCTGTTGACCAGTTGGTGTCACTTTCAGCCTGTGTCGCAGATTGAAGGGCCCTATTTTCACAACCCAGTTGACTGATTTAGCGGGACTGAGAGGTGTGTTGGTGCCTATCTACAGCCATTGCTGTTTCCAGATGCTCGTCTCCTTGACCAAATTTCACATAGAAAAATATACAAATGCACACCACAGTTTCTTCTTTTTTGCTTTGGCCTATGATGCACTATTCCAAAGTAACATATTGACGTTTATAATTTCGAGACAGAATATTTAAGGTGTGTGAATACATTTGCAAGGCTCTATAATACCATATAACTGTGACATTTTTTTAAACTGGACTTGTAAGTTAAAAAATAACAGTTATTTAGGTACTTGTGTTTCATTTCCTTGACTTTTCTTCATAGTAAAATCCTTTTTTCCCTCACGGCCCACTACTTCAAGCTGGAGGAAGGAGGCGAACGATCCCTCTGCATTACATTTGCTTTCTTTTTTTTTGTCAAAGCTATGATCATTCTCATTGTTACTGAAAATTACCTGGAATTTGGTCTGGAGACAGGTCAGTCCACCACTATTGCTCTTACAAATCACTTTGACAACTTTTTATCACTTGTTGTGGTAAGTCACTGTTTCTTTACTCTTAGGTTTTGCAAACTTTTCTGACAGTGCTCAACAGTTTCTAGAGCATCAAGGCTTAGAGTCACAGTAAGTACATTAATTATATTTATGCTTACAGTTGTGATTAAAGGGGTTTTTAATGAAAAACAAGTATAATATTATAGTAGAATTTGCTGTATTTGTGCCACATCATGGTAAAAACAAAAACCTTACTGCTGTTTGACTGCTCCCCTAAAATTACATAGAGGATTTAACTCCTAAATCCACTTTGATGGTCCATTGAAACATGGGCTCTCCTCAGTCTCTTGAAATATGCCATAGTGTCTTGGCAATAATTCAACAGAACTATGTTTATACTTAGCTCCTCTGACTCTTTTTGAATGTACAGAGGATGATATGCACATTGGTTCCAATGTCATTAATGAGTGAGTTGATGTTGTACTGAAGGCTTTTATATTCATAAAACAGTATAAGAAATGTGCTGAAAAGCTATGACTTTGTTGCTTGATTTTTTATTTATTTATTTTTTAATTTATATATATATATTTTTTACTGTGATATCTTTGGACTCTAGCTGTGGTTCTGAAACATATAAAACAATTGGTATGGTTTTTTTTTTTTTTTAACAATTTTGGACAAATATTCTTTAACCACATTTTCCAAAAAGAGATGATCTTGGAAAAAGAAGATAAAAAGAGATAAAATGCAGCTTTATCATAATAGTTTTTTTGTTTTGTTTTGTTTTATTGTTTTTTTTTCAGACAGTAAATATTATGTTTTCTGTTCAGCAAGTTTGTATTCGGCAGGTGTTCAGGGTTTGGTTCAATGTCAGCATCCCCATCCCTATGCATTTAAAAATGCTTATACATCTATCTCTCTGCACACCTGTAATATTGTCGACCAAGCAATCTGATTCAGCATTTCTCATCTGGTTCTATGTCGGACTTGAAATTAATTTTAAACAAGCCGTGTACACATGGTTTTGAACTGGTTCCACCTACATTTCTTACTACTTTCACATTAACTTCAGAATCTGGAGTTTGGAATTGTTGCCAGGTATTTAACTCATGGATAAAGCTGTTATTGGCAGCTGTGTTTGTGTAAAGCTGCTCTCTAATCAAGTCCTCTCCTCATAGCCATGTTGCTGTTTGTTGAAATTGCAGTCATTTGGAAGATGACCTCTTTGAATTGTGACTTCCTTTCATTTGCATTTGTGTCATTTTTCTTTCACAGGGGCCCCATATCTAAGCTCACCTTCAAGCTGATCCTGGCCCTGCTCTGCTCTCTGATTGGAGCATTTCTAACGTTCCCTGGCCTACGATTGGCCCAAATGCACCTAGATGCACTTAACCTAACCACAGCAAAATTTACACAGTGAGTGTCTTGCAATATTGTACCTCTCTGCATTAGGAGACATTTTTTTAGTATTCCTTCTTTAACATTCAGTTACTCTTCATAGACAATTTTAATACCCTACTTATCCATTCTTTATTCACTTAATAAAAAAAAGTAATATTAAATTTTAAAAATCTACAATTATTTATTTTAGATTAATATATGTATATATACAGTGATTGGATCTGCACTATTTGTGACCTGAGTGACACGTCTGTTGAGCCTCCAAAGCACAAACCGTGAAACACTGAGGAGGTAATGAACTAATAGAAGTCTAAACTTGCCACAGTATAATGTGAGCCTGGATTTCAGAAGCCTCCAAACACCGGGTGAAATTCTCTGTGGTGCATTGACCCACTTAAACTTTGTGGCGAATGAAATCAAACAGCAGGAAGATTAGACGGTGAGCCCATGCTGTGCCAGTATTTCTTCTCCTTTTTTTATTTTTTTGTTACTGTGTTTTGTCTTGAATTAGGCAAATCTAAAGTGAACTGAAATGCAAGTTTTACACGTGATGCTCACCACAT
Source organism: Xiphophorus hellerii (assembly GCF_003331165.1). Classification (NCBI taxonomy): domain Eukaryota; kingdom Metazoa; phylum Chordata; class Actinopteri; order Cyprinodontiformes; family Poeciliidae; genus Xiphophorus; species Xiphophorus hellerii. Next base: position 19,253,239 of record NC_045683.1, on the reverse strand, counting down.
TTTGGTTAGTTGTAGGTCTAGGAGGCAGGTGCCCTAGCTCATAATAAAAGTGTTTCTTTCCACCGTTAAAGTTAAAATAAAGAGAGAAGTAATGTATCTTGTCTAATATTTTTGGATTTAAAATGAATAAAATTTATTAATTAAGCACTACCACCTGTTTAGCTGTGGAACTTATTTGGTTGAAAAAAATAACATGAAGGGCACAAATAAGCAAAAAATAATAATTCTTGCTGATGTTGGTGTAAGCTTTTTAGGCTAGTCTTGTTTTTTTCTTAGACCTTAAACACATCCTGTTCAGACTGGTCACCCATTCAGTCCCCAGGATCAAATGATTATATTTTGAACAGTCAAGCAGAAAGGTCTTATATTGTTCTGGATATGTGCGATACAAGAGATCACTCTGTGACTGAGATGAAGATATCTTCAGTTTGGTCATTTTTCTGTATAAGAACTCGCTGGGTGGCATGTCTCTGGCCATGATAGGAGGTGCTGAGCAGAAAGCATATTGCATTCACATAATCCACTTTGGCATAGTAGCATTTCCAAAATGGCTTCCTCTTCCATTTCCCTTCATAAGTGCCATACGCTTACCTTGTCCAGCCCTGTAACTAGAGGGGGTTATTTCCAGTGCCCTCAAAGTTTTTTGCCATGGTAATATTATCACCTCTTTCAGGGAAGGTTGCATTTCTAAGGTCCGTCCTTGTTAACTTCACATCAGGGTTAAAAATGTATAACTTCAGGTTAGCTTAAGTGAAAATGATAAGAAAATGTTGGAGTAAAGCTTACTGATACTGAGTTATCTCTGCTTCTATTCTTAATTGTTTCACAGAACTCTGCTTTATATCAACTTCCTCTCCCCCCTCATCATGGTCCTGCTGTGGGTGAAGCCTATTACCAAGGACTACATATTGAATCCCACTCTAGGGAAAGAGAGCGTGCCTTTGTAAGTAAAAGTTTTGTGTATACCATGCTATACTATATGCTCTAGCATTTTTTTCCTCATAAATAAATTATGAACTGTGTGGTGCTTTGACATATTGGAAAATGTGAAATTCTCGTGTAGTAAAATAAGTTTTTGCTCATAAGAAAGAAGTTTGTAGTTATCTTTCAATGTAAACTTAAGATGCTTTAGTTAATCAATATTTTATTTAATCAACATCTGGTTTGTGATGATAAAAGCAGAAAAAATGTCCTTATTTTTCTGGAAAAGAAGCACAAATGCATAGACCAAGTAGCTTTATCACCATATGCTAATTTATTAAAAGTGGTGGCTGTTTATATATTGTTGAAAAAGCAACATCAAACATGAAAGATGTTGTGAACTTGCTGTCTTTTTGTCATCTTTCCACTTTTTGTGTTAGTCCAACAACCAGCATATGGATTGTCATCATAACCGTTCCACAGCAGCACCATGCTGTGTCAGCAGTAGCCCAGTGGTAGAGAGTCTAATGCAATAGAAGAACGATATAATTCTACAGTAAGACAAGTTACAGATAGATCATTTTGTCCATCAGTTCTCATAGAAACCAGTTTAACATTTTTTTTTCATAGTTATGTGTTTTAAGTCTTTTTGTACTTTTTTTTGCTATTTTTTAAAACTTTATTAAACTACAACATGAGGACATGGATGCTTATCAAGCCAAACGATAAAACCGTAGTAATGTTTAAAGACTGATTTTTAAACTTCAACTATGTCTTTGTTTGGGATTATTGCACAAATCTCTCCACAATGATTTCCTCACTCTGCAAATGAGCTACTTTAATTTACATTTTTTTACTAATCCGCTACTTATAAGTCAAACAAGCAGGCTGGAAAAACCTCTTACCTTTGTGTTTTAAAGAAAATAAATATAACCAAAGTAAAAGTTTACAACAGTGGGATAAAGGAAGCGCTGTGTTTAGTTCATAGAAGAAGTGAGAGCAGCATATACATTGTCTTCACCACAAAAAGAAAGTTGTTTTTTTTTAACTTCTCTCTCATCATTAATTCTAAGATGTTATCCTCTACTTGTTGTTTGAAGTCTGTCGTGTATCTAACTTTCTTCTGCCTTTGACATAGGCCTTTATGCGCATCAAGGTCAAACCTGATTAAGTTTAATTTCATGTTACACTACCCCCTTTTCACCTTTTTATACCTCAATTTCACCCTCTCTTGCCTTTTCTTCTGAGCTGTTTGTGGCTCTTTTTCCTCCCCTTGTCATTTCTTTCTGTCTCTGTGCCTCTGCTTACCACCCAGATGATGCTTTCACGATGTGTTAAGTTTGTGGAGCAGAAAAAAACTGCCTTTTTTTTCCCCTGTTTCTCCACCTTTATTTCCGCCTTCCCATTAATGCCAGGATGAGCGAGCAGACGTATGATTCGTTGCGGTTATGGGTTATTATACTGATGTGTGTGCTCCGGCTCGTCATGATGAGACATCACCTGCAGGCCTACCTCAACCTGGCACAGAAAGGTGTGGACCAGATGAAGAAGGAAGCAGGACGGATAAGTACAGTTGACCTGCAGAAGATGGTAACTACTTTGTTCATAGTTTTGTGCTTCTTTTAAACTACAACACTGCAGCTATTTCTTTTATAAGATACTCTAAACTTGGCACCTTGATTAAATATTGAATAGCAGCTATGTCTTCTAGAGTTATAGTTTTAGTTTAGAATAGTTTTGAAAATGTAGATAATTGAATGGTTGTGTCATGTATTCTGTGATCTTTTCAATTTAATCCTACAAATATTATGCTTTTTCCTTTTTTTTTCCTTTTATAACTATAGATGTAAAAATGCTACCACTGTAAATTCCACCATTTTACATTGAGGTGTGAGATGTGTTGATTAATGTGTACTGTCCTCAAATTAATTTTTTGATTTTTCTTACGTTACAGTTTTAGCAACTAACCAATCAGATTATTTTTCGTTGCCATTGTTCTAACTTATTTTTTAGTTTTTATTTTAAAATAGTTTTAAATACTGAGGAAACTTAAGAGAATTCCCTGTTAACTAAAATGGTATAATTTTCAGTTTGATTGGCCCTGACTGAGAACCGGCCAGTCAGAAATTCAAAAAGTCAGCCAATGACGATGTTGGATTCACATGTTGAATGTTTGGAAATGTTTTGTCTTGCAACAGATTTTTTATATAAAAAAATCTTAAATATTCTGAACTAATGCCATTCTTCCTTGTCCAGATTGCACGTGTTTTTTACTACTTGTGCGTAATCGCACTACAGTATGCGGCACCACTGGTGATGTTGCTACATACAACTTTGCTGCTAAAAACTTTAGGTGAGTCACTCCTTAGTATTTTACTTTTGTGTTGAATAGTCTTTGCTTTCTATAACATCAAGCCATTCTTTTCTCTTTTTTTTTCTTCACTTGCAATAGGTGGTCACTCCTGGTGGGTCTATCCTGAAGAAGACTTGCCTTGCCTCCATGAGATAAACTCTGATTCTGTTATCGGAACAGAACAAATAGCACCTCTAAAACCAGATACAATGGTGGAAACCGGAGCCCGGGCATCTGTGGCCCAACTCTCAATGGCTCTTGGGGGCTTACGGACTGTTTTTAGCCCCTTACTTTTCAGGGGCCTGTTCTCCTTCTTCGCCTGGTGGATTGCTGCCTGTCTGTTCTCCACCTCTCTTTTTGGCCTCTTCTACCATCAGTATCTCATGGCGGCATAGCATCAGCAGCAATCCCAAAATGTGGCATTTAAACCTCTACTTATATGGACATGGTCAGAAAAGGACTTATTGGGGTCTTACAGAAGCCCACTCATGACTCTGCTCCACAACTCTTCCTCCTTCACCTCCGTGTTTCTGACCGCCTCAGAACAACTGATCATATCATCAGAGCTCTTGGTTTTGCTCCCAGTGCTTCCTCCACAGATGACTGTGAACTCTGATTTGATTTAACTTGCATAGAAGTAATGTTTTTTATTCATTCGAGCAGCAAAAGCCCGCAAGTCTTTACAAGGCTCACCATTAAACAATGAGAGGTAAATAAATCAGTGTCATCGGTGAAGTGACATAAAAACTTTACAGACAGATTTATTAATTTTACACAATAAAATAATCAGAGATTCTGATTGTTATTAGTAAATGGAAAAATAGCTTTCATGCAATTCTGTTTTTCTCCATAGAAACTGATGACTAAAGCCATTTAGTGACTGCAGGCTACATGCCGTTTTTCGGTAATCTCAAACATTCTCAGATATCTTTAACTATAAAAACAACATAATGCAGCTCCTTTAATGCTTTTCAACAAGTCAATTAGAGTACTAATTTTAAAATGTTATAAATTTCGTTAAATTATCTCTGATTTCAATGATCGCCAGGTCATTCTTTTTATCGTAGCACATTTTATTGATTTTACTGGTCTGAAAGTAAAATCGCTACAATTTTACTGATTTAGCTTGAAAATTTTGAAAAAAACGCACAATCTATTTAAAATCTGTAACCTGATGCTCCTCCTCTAAGATATTAAAACACATTGATTAGAGTAATTTCAAAATTACTTATCATTTTTCTTCGATGTTATTTTGATGTGTAAATTAATTGAAAAGTACAATATAAACACCCACTAAATTTAGCAGTTATCAAGTGCTAAATGTAAGAATATTATCTATTTTGACACTCAGCTCTTCAAGAATAACATTGGGAGTCAAATCTTTTGACAAATATAATTGACATTAGCTGATTGTTTTGAAGCTATCTGTTTAGGTCCTAGTGGACTGGCCAACAGAAGTACCACTTATATGAAATCCACAATAATGTTTAGAGAAAAGTGTTAATTAAAAAGACAGGTGAGTGGTCCTCTTTTAGTTTCCACTCACTGTAATTTTTGTCTAGAGTTGAATTTGGAAATATTCTTGTCAAAGGAAATGTGAATCACCCACATAAATACCCATTGACGGATTGGAAAGGAGCTACATTTAAATCACAGAATATCTGGATCATTCTAATCAGACTGTGGTTTCTTTTCCTTATCATTTTAGTGTTTGTTTGTTTGGGAACTGATTTCTACCACGTTTTGTTCACTGGTTAGTTGCGTCTTGCTTTGGTACAGGTCATTTCTCCTTTTCACCGGGTCTTGTTTTTGTAGGTTTGGTCTTTTTGTTCCCAACCTTTTTTGGATAATAAAATTGGTTGTCTACCTCGGGATGTTTTGTAAACACCACGTGTCAGTTTGTGTTCACTTTGGGGACATTTTGTACCTGCTTTGACAACCAGCTGTTTTAAATAAGTGTTCTATAATCTACTCGCAGACTACTGTAAGAAAATGCGTTATGACTGTAAAAGCTATTAATTAGCCTTCTGCTGGAGGTTGCTCATAGTTTTGGTTTAATCGGGGGTCATAAAGTGTTAAATTTTATAAGACTGAAATGACCCAAACAGGGATCTGAACCACAATCTTAGGAAAATGGGTTTTATTTGAATTATATTTGTTTAGCATTTATTTTTCTTTACAATGATACAGATAATTAACTACCTAAAGAAACAAACCAATGCTCTATGGTTAAGTACATGGCTATGAAATGGAAGGAGGTTGGGACCAAAAAGAAACAGAATGGGGTTATGAGTTGTTCTTCACTCCCTAAGTCTCTTAAAATTTTGTGTTGTTAAACAAATTAACCTGTTTTTTTATTATTATTTTGTACCTGAAATGTCTTACACAGTCTTGAAACGTTGTATTAAGGACCAGTGAGTTTCTGCTTGGAAGTGCTGTAGTCCAGCTCAGGTTTCTAGAGTTGGAGAGCAAGAGATCGACTCGCAGAAGAGATGAGATCGTTTCTCCTCAACTTGAAGTTGATGTGCTTAGAGTCGTCTGACTGAGCTCTCCATACAGGACAAAGTTGAATTTAAAAATGGAAGGATTTCTGGTGTGTTTGTCATGTTTATAGTTTGTTACCTTCATGGTTTTACTTGAGCCATTTTTGTGGGTGTGTGAGAGGACTAATGTGTTTTACGGGAGGCCAACATGTGTGGGGCTCAGTCGGGGCAACAGCTTATGCCCCTGTCTGTCTGCTGGAACGTGTTCACTGCTGATCGTCAGCTGTATACTCATAGGGCATTGTTATGAAGAGAAGTCAGCTGCTTTAAGATGGCATAGTTGTTTTTTTTATCTCGAACATTTAATTGTGCATTTTTAGATTTTTTTTCTTAAAATATACGTTTTTAAAATGGTGCCAAGTAAGGGTCCTAATACCCAACAAGTCTGTGCTTTGTTGCTGAAGGTTTTATTTCTGCTACTTTGTGAAACTGCACTACAACTCTGCGGCCTTCAGTTTTTCTGTAGATCTGACTTGTTACATTGGGAATTAGTGGTTGTGGTTCACACAAGAACCACGTGTTCAGTAAGTCTCTGTGGATTGTTCTATGTCGGTAGGAACATATAAATATGCGCACAAGGAATCATTGTGCTTATGACTCACTGGCCAACACACTAGCCCAGTGTTATTAGGAATGTAGGGCACATTGTGTCAGGTTAATTTCAAATTATTGTTTTCTTTGGTTCAGCTGTTTATCTTTGGGCTTAACGTGTGGTCAAGCTGGCGTTTATGAACTCCAGACATCAGTTTTGATACAGCAACCTATTCCAGCAACACCATATCAACATTTTTAAAATCCTGATTTTCAGTCTTAGCTTTTGTTTGTATCTGTTTGAAACGATGGGGAATATGCACATAGTGAATGTATCAATCCTGCCTGATTTTTAGATTGCGTTTTAATAAATTGATTTGAGTTGATTTAACCCCCTTCCACCTACTTCCCTGCAATTTTCAAATTCATTCCTTGTCAAATGTGTTTAATCTGAATCTCATCCTAATCATATTTGTCGTAATCATTTATATTTTGATTTACTTTTTTATATTTATTTACTTATGCCCGCAAACATTTCTAATTTGAATTGTAAGTCGTTCATTTTGTTGTTGAAGTGCACAATGGCTAAAATCTTTTTTTTTTTTTTTTAAATGTGTTTGACAAATCTGTGAGAGATTACCTTTTATTTAATAGCCTGGTCTGGGTAATTGAAAATAATATTTTGGATATTTTCAGAATCCACTGTCCAGATGAACAGATGTTGATATTTTCAGTTTTTTACCACTGTTAAGTGTTTATTGCTCATTTTTGGGTTCACAAACTAAAATAACACATGTTGTTCTGTCGTGTATTTATTTCTGCTTTAGATTTTGTCTAAATAAATTATGTTCTTTTCTTTGTCCTTTTCTTTTTTTGTCTTGCACAGCCTAACTGGGGATCATGCATGAGATTATTAGAAAAACTGTAGGATGTTTTTTTTCAGGAGGACACTAAAAAAAGGACACTAACCATCATGGAAGTTCGAAATGTGTTGTTTTCCACTTTAATCCTGGAATGCAAGTGGCCACAGAAATACATGTCTGGATGTTTAATATATACTGTTAATTATTTTGTCTGTAAGATCAGAAACTACAAAAGTAACTGAGCAACAGCATAGGCATCAAAGGACTGGCATTAGGTCTTTTTTCTGCCTCTTCACAGAAGAGTATAGTATTCTTCACATTTGTTTAATTTACTAATTAAATATTTGAAGACGCACAAGTGACGTGTCATTAACATCTTTGGTAAGGATGGGTAAAAAACTAACACATGGGGCGTGCCGTGGTGGCGTAGCGGTTGGCGCGACCCGTATTTGGAGGCCTTGAGTCCTCAACGCGGCCGTCGCGGGTTCGACTCCTGGACCCGACGGCATTTGCCGCATGTCTCCCCCCTCTCCTTCCCCGTTTCCTGTCAGCCCACTATCATATAAGGGACACTAGAGCCCACAAAAAGACCCCCTGGAGGGGTAAAAAAAAACAAAAATAAAAAAATTAACACATATTCATTTGTAAATACTATCACATCTATATTACAGTGGACTTCTGTTCAATATTTGCTGACTTTTTTCTGTGGATTTCAACTCCAAACAAACACTAGGGGTTCACTGGAATCGTTTTTTCTTTTTTTAAATGACTTGGTACAAATTTTGGTATGACTGTACACAATTCCAGTTGAAGAAAATTTCCCATTTACAGTTGTGATAGGGTTTTTTTTTTTACATTATTCCTAACAGTTTTTATATATAGTTATGCAGATTTAAGACCCAAAATGTGATTCTTTGTTCAAACTTTCTAATCTTTGTAGAGTTCGCTATCCTCCTCATTGTGCTTGGTAACAAGATTGTCTGTGCATAAGATTCTCCTACTGAAAAAAAAAAAAAGACATTATGTTAAGACTATTTGGTAGAGGTGCCAATTAATGTCCCCAGCACTGTTAGTGTATCGAAGTGCATTGGAATGCCTTTCCTTTTTCCTATTACATAAAAATGCAAAGAGACACAGAAGTCCATGCCACATTGCTACTTATCAAACTGGGAAAGACAAGATAACATGCTTTACAAATAAGACAAATTGGTTTTGATCTTTCTAAGTTATTAAACATTTACAAGGGAATGACTACTCGCTTACATCCGTACTAGAGTCAAGAGCAATAATTAAATAGTTTAAAAGACCTGGAACTAACAAACAAGGATGAACAGAAACTTGAATTTATTATGCCAAAACATAGGATGGTAAAAACAGGAAAAATCTCCAATATTAATTTTCTTTGGATTATTAATTGTTTCGAACAACAATTTATTTTAAGGCACATCTTGCTCACAAGCAACTTACAAGCAACAAGGAAAGTAGGGGGGCAAGAAAAAAACTAAATTCTGAAAAGATTTTTACTCCTAGTTGAGAATAATTGTCAAGTGTCCTATAATTTCATGGCTTCCTACACTTGAAAAGGAGGACTTGAAGACTTCAGGAATTCACTCAATCTTTTTTATTTTCACCAATGAGTGAATTCCTGACATGCAGGAACTTTTTTGCTGCTCTCCAAATCCATGCAACTACTCCTATCAACTTCCTCAAACTGCTGAAGTCCCTCACGTCCACTAGTTGCTGGACTACTGCAGCTGCAGGTGGCCTCCTAGAGATGATCAGTTTATGCTGGACTCTGATTGGATTTTGTTCTTTCTGCTGACTTCGGGTAAGTACAGCAACAAATGTTTTCTTCTGTATTTTTATAACATTATCTCTTGCTTGCACGGCAACATCATTTGCAGATTTCTTTGGCCACTCACTTTCAGGAAGTTGAAGGAAACTTGCACCCAACTGCCACTCTGAGTCTTCGGTTAAGTAAGCAGGACTTGCTCCTCTGGTGATAATATCTGCAATATTTGCTGATCCTGGAATCCACCACCAGTCTTGGACATTAGTGCTGCTCTGGATCTCTCCAACCCGGTTAGCAAAGAAGGTCTGATATCCATAACTCTCTCGCTGTATTGCGCCCAAGACAGTTTGACTGTCAACGAGATGGAACCACTTCTCAACTTTGATTCGGCAATGTTTCTGGAAATAAGTCTTTAGCCGGGCTGCAAAGACTGCTCCGCATATCTCCGCTTTCACGGGGTCACCATTGCGGTTAAGAGGAGTCAGCTTGGCCTTAGACTCAACCAACCTCACACTGACACCATCAGTGCATTCCCAACGCAGGTACAACACAGCACCATATGCATGCTCACTGCCATCAGAAAATGTGATGCCAGTTGGACCTGCATGTGGGTCTGGTGGTGTCAGGGATCTGATGAATCTGAGTTGGCTCAGGTCAGCATATTCTTCTAGCAGCTTTACGGCATCCTCTCTGAGTTCTTTGGAAAGAGCAGCATCCCAGGTATCTTTTGCGCAATACATTAGCTTTGCTTCCTGAAAAGCCCTTCGAACCAGAATTGCTCCTTTCTGCTTTGCAGGAGTCACAAGGCCAAGTGGATCATAGAGAGCAGAGACTTGACTTAACAGTTCTCTTCTGGTAAGAGGATTTGGGGTTTGTCCTTTTACTTCTTCTCTTAGCAGGTCCTGACCAAGGCGCATTTTCTTCTTCCTCTTGGAAAAGTTCACTGCAACCATGACATGCAGCTTGTCATCTTCAACAGTGTAACCCAGACCGAGGGCTTTGTTATCTTTTTTAGTGAGGTGGTTAGGCAAGATCATAGTCTTTATCTCCATGTTAACTTCTCCTGACTCCTGCCTCCCACTTTGACTAGAGTAGACCCAGGGCTTCATGAAAAATCCTCCAGCTTTAAGGATCTGCTCGATGTTGGATGTAAGGAGTTTCAGGTGGTCAAGGTTGTTGTGAGATGTCAAGATGTCATCGACGTAAACGTCTTCTTCCAGCACACGTTTCTCTTCTATGAATTGTGTGAATGGGGGTAGGCTGGCAGTCTCCCGCATGGCAACTTGTGCTATGCAGCCAGCAGGTTTATCTCCGATATTGACCCTTGTTATGGCAAAATCTTCTATTTCAGCATCCTCACTGTCACGCCACAAAAACCTGTGCAGATGAACCTCTTTCTCTTCTAACCACACAGAGTTGTACATTTTTTGGATGTCACCAAGGGCAGCAAAGACACCAGCTCGGAACCTCAGGAGGACGGCTCTGATTGGATTTAAGACATCAGGACCTTTAATCAACATGTCATTCAAACTCAGACCTTTGTACTTCTGGCTGCTGTTCCACACTAGCCTCACTGGAGTGGATATGGAATGTGGATTTAGTGCAATGAGATGACTTATATACCACACTGGCCCAGTCCAGCTTTGTAGAACTTCTTTGGACAGTTTCACTGCAGCTTTGCGATCGACCATTTCATGGACTTGTGAAGCATAGGCCAATCTCCACTCTGAGTCCTTTGCCAACTGTTTTTCAGTCCTGAGGAATGTAGCTTCTACTGCTTTCCTATTGTCGGGTAGAGAAGTCAAATCTTCAGTCCATGGATATTTGGCATGCCAGTGTGGTTCAGGAGTGTGGTGGTCACCATTCACATATGTCAAGCCATTTCTCACCGTCTCCATCTCTTTCTCCTCAGCCTGGTGTTCAACTGTCAGGCATCTAAAAAGCCCTGGAGGGCAACTCACATGACAACAGCATTCATTACTCTCTTGTTCTTCCCCTCATTTCTTGGTGCTGCTGTTTTTGTTGCATATACAGTTTGGATAATCAAACCATCATCAGGATGTGGCCCTTTCAGGAACCTAACCAGTATGTTGGAATCCGTGAAGCTGTGGGCTGAGAGGATGAAGGACCATCACCAAATTCTTTCTTGGCTCTTTCGAGCTTACAATGCTTTCACAGATAACCCGATCTTCTTGTTCATGCCCTCTGGCCTATTTCTACTGTTGATATATTTCCGTATTCAGGTAGTAGATGGCCAAAGGAGAATCATCAGACGGTTAGAAAAGCAAATTGACGATGAAGGTAAAGACAAAAAATTCCTCATCACCCAACTGCAGTATTGGTATGAGGAAAATAATCCAAATTCTAGTAAGAGACAAAGGTGAACTGGGTTCACTTCCTTCTTGGAAACCTTTCTGAGGAAGATGATATCTCCGAGTTGTCATGCACGCTTGTCATTAAATAGTGTTATCAGCACTGAGATGTCTAGACACTGAGAACTTCCCTCATAAATGCCAAAGGAAAAATCCCAGGAAAAGCAGCAACACGCTTTGTGAAGTTTTGATATACTTTGTGATATTTGATTAATTTGCAACAGAGCTGAGGAAGGCAAACACAGCCTCCAAAGCAGCATTTCATGGAAAAGGACTTATAAGGACTACCGGTTTTTCACTGTCAAGTGTCCTATAATTTCATGGCTTCCTACACTTGAAAAGGAGGACTTGGAGACTTCAGGAATTCACTCAATCTTTTTTATTTTCACCAATGAGTGAGAACCAATGAACAGAACAGGTGAAAAACCTACAAAACACATACAAAATATTTTAACATACATTTTTAGACATTTGGGTCAAAGTTAATAATTTATCTTAATGACTAATTCTATTTTTAACCTTAAACATACATTTCTCTTACAATTTTAACCATAAATTCACAGTATTAAATTATTAAATTTCATGTCTGGTTGAATTTGAATCAAACAAATCCACACATTTTAGAATTACATTTTTTTTCTTTTCCTTAGGACATGAGGTTTTTCCATTAAATATTAGTTGCTGTGAGTTTAACATACATTTAGTGGAACCAAACTATAAAACTAGCAATGCAAACTGTTACTTCAATAAATTCTTCATTTCATTTCTCAAATGCAAAACTACAGTCAAATTACATTTAATTAAGCCCAGTTAGTGGCTTACCGGTAGTCCTTATAAGTCCTTTTCCATGAAATGCTGCTTTGGAGGCTGTGTTTGCCTTCCTCAGCTCTGTTGCAAAACCAGTAAAGTGGTTAGTGGATTCCTTATATACCTGAGTTGAGGGTGCTGCTGATTGGGCCAGATTTCTTTCACCTGCTGAGAAGTGCTGCAGAGTGGCACACTAATGTGTGTATGTGTGTGCACACACAAATGTCTCTTCATGCACCCACATCTGAACTAATGAGCAGATCTGCACAACAATAATAAATATAATGGCACTTAAAAGTCCAGTTTTTAGTACAGAACTCCAAGGTCCTAAACAAAATAATGTTCAGTTAGGAAAATGAAGTGGCTGTTGTGGTTCAGCGTCTTTGTATGTATGAACTGTTCCACATTCTTGTTCAATCTATAATATTGATTTTGGCAGTCAGCAGTCATTGATTTACTTCTCCTTGTTAACCGTCTCCATTCTCCGGGGAAAGGTTTGTGGATTCGGGGATGAAACGACAAACGTTCCCAAAACTCCTCTCAATGTGCGCCATTCTCTGGGAATAACATCGGGGCAGTTAATACAGGCCGAGTGCCATTGTAGCTGTGAGCGGGAAAACTGGGCCAATGCATTCATTCATAGGTAGACAGATCAATAAGACAGCCTCCAAAACAAACCACTGGAGAGGCTCCTTTATTCCTCTTGAGTGGGGCCTTTTCACAGAGGGCCCCTCTTCGTAGAGCAGAGACCCCCACCCCTCCGTCGCCACAACACAGCCGAAGAACCGAGAAGCTTCTGAAGGGGTTGACGCTACAAAAGCAGGCTTTCTGTCTAGCACAGAAGGGCTAACCCATCCCGATGTTGATTGTGAGAAGCGGCTGCCATACTTACATGATTGACCTGACCTTCTCCCGTGAATGGCCGAAAAGAGACCACTTTACATTGCTTGACCTCCTGTAACCTACTTTTAGGTGTTTTTTTCTCTTCATTGATACCTTCAATTAAATGCAAGTGAAAAGATTTTTAGAAAAAGCTTTTTTTCTTTCATAATAGCACGCCGATTACAGGATGACTGAGATTATAGCACATATCCTATATATAAAACATCCAATCATATTCTTTTCTAAACCATCACAGCAGATCCAAAGGTGGTGCACAACACTGAAGTGTGTTTACAGATGTGAAGTAGGTTTTTTTTAAATTAAGTTATTTTAAACTTGCTTTTTAGAACAAATGTAAATTGTAAGTTGCATCAAAATTCCACAACGCCACCTTTTTAATGGGCATAGAAAAATATTTATCATGACGGAGTTTTGATTAGAAGGTCAAACCATTTGCAAATCATTCACACTTCCTCCAAGTAACAAAGAAACAACATTTGGAACAGATTCATGTTAAATAATTAATGACAAACACAAGTGAAAAATCCACAGTGGACATTTCATTTAGTGGTAAAACATAAAAGGTTCAAGGTTTTTATTTGTCACATTCACAAATTTCTGAAAAAAAAAAAAACAAGCAGAAAAATAGGACAGAACTCTGTCACAGGTTGCTAAAAGAAATCAAAAATAATTATAGTCAACTGATAAATGTATTTAAAAATTTTAATAGAAGTTGAAGTATTTTTAAACAAGCAGAGGCACTGGAGATGTTAATGAAAGTAGAAATGCCAACTGAAGGCAACAGGCAGAAAGTATTAGAGTAGTGTTGATATAAAATGACAAGTGCTTTATAAACAAACTTATAAATAAATGTCGTGGCTACATGTTTTTAAAAAGCGTTTCAATGTTGTATATAAAACAGTAATTAAATTGTCTTTGTTTTGTGTTTGAATGGTTGGGAGCAACAAAAGTTATGACGCAAAGTCAACAGGAGAATATTTTTACAATGATCTGAAACAATAGAGTGTTTGATGGTGATTTAATATCAACATAAATGTTGAATCTAACGCTTCTTTCCCAACTAATGTAACCTATTTACACTCATCCAGTAATAAAGTTTTCTGGATTTGTCTCGGACTGAGCTAGCTTCTGGCAGACGGGGAAAGAAGTGCACAAGAAGTCCTTATAAACTATATTAAAATCACCACTTAGATCAAATTTGAGGTCTGCTGAAATGGCTGGCTGTCCTCACTGTAATCACTACTCCTCTTACATTATTTTTTTTTCTCTGATTAACACTGTTGCTTTGGGGTTTCCGCGCTTCATTGTTGTGTGTCTTCAATTAGCAGCAGCCTCCTGAATGACTGCACCACAGACAGAGAGCCAACAGTCCAGCTGTGTGTGTGAGAGCATTATCCTACCTCTTTAAAATAAAAGGCTTTCTTTAAAAGCTTTTGGAAAGCATCCTTGTTGCCCACCTCTGTTAGTTTATGCAATGTGACTATACATTGCATAAACTAACAGAGTTTTCCAATTGACGAAAACCAATTGATGAGTTTTCCTTTTCAGTACTCAACTGAGGATAAACCGTCCAGTCCAGAAGTAATTGTCAAACCACTGATTTCCAAAAAGTCCTGACAAATTTTCCATGGAATTGACAAAAATTACAAAATATTTTAAAAGATCATTCCCTCAGTGTGAGTCCAACAGTGTCTGCCTCCTCCACAACAAAAAGCAACAGGGTGGACTGCCCTCTAGTGCCACCACCTGAGTGTGACACAGTGTGGAAGAAGGGGGGAAGGGGGAACAACATATGCAGCATTAGCAGAGTGCCTGCTTCTGCTTTTCAGCGCCGGCCAATCACAGAGCCCAGCGCTAACTCGTTCATACATCAGGCGGAACAAGGTGGCGAATGCAAATGCTCTGGGATCAAGGTGTCTCCTTGGTAGTGGTACAGCACTTGTTTCCTCCCTTTCATGTTAAAATGATGACAGTAATAATGTGTCCAGAGAAAAGGCCTCGGATTGAGCCAGTGGAAGGATGAGAGTAGATGGGATCTTTGATATGGAACACCGTGTGATGTTGTTGTCGTTTATGCAGCACTCTGGATGACCGTTCATTAGGAGGATTTATCGCACTTTAGTGAATGCGGGACTTGAACTAGAACAAAGGTGCTGCAGTGTGCACATAGTGTTGCCTTTTTGGGAGTTTTCCTTTTTAGGTTTCTCCAATGTCAATATAATATCAATAATAAATATTATTTTAAAAAATCATATTGTTCTACCCATACGCTTTAAGAAAAATGTGGAAATGGCAATTGGTTTTTTTCCCCCACTTTTCTCCTCTACGTGCTTCAAGCTTGGTGGAGCTAATTTTCACTGTTACATTTTATTAGGAAAATAATGCAAATGGCATTCATATAGTAGTTAAACCTCTGGTTCACATAGCTTTAGAGCCGGCTGATGTTTCTGATTTATTCACGTAGTTAGGTGTCTTTGGAAACTGTGAAGTAGAACATATATAAAACTAATCTTAGTTCTATAGGCCAGCTAAATTTATTTGTCCACCTACTGATTTAAATTTTTTTATCATTATTTAGATTCATATATCAGTGTATCAGTTTTGTTTATATACAAGATTTTACCTTGTTGATGTTGGTAAGGGAACAAATTTAGAATATTTGTTTTCTTCTGTTCATATCTTTGGTCTTGCCTCACAAGAAACAAACTGCTTCATTAATATAACTTAAATAGTTCTGGTTTCTTCAAAGTAATGCATCGCATTTCCTTGAAAAATAAAATGTCTTCAGAACATTAGCAAAAATATGAATGGGTCAATTGCCCTAATCCTGATTATATGTCAGAAGGTTACACATTGATCCGACGCCGCCTCAGATATTGTCTTTGACCTCTGGCTGCACCATGTCAGGGGAGAGGTGTTGGCAGGTCACTGCAGTCCTTTGGAGTGGTCCCTTGGGAGGCTGACCCTGGACACTCAGAAACAAGCCTGTCGTGCTGCAGACACATGTTGATTGTCCGTTCCCTCCTGCAGCGTCGTCTGTTGGAAAGACATGAGAGTGTAAATTGTTTTTTGGGGGGCAGATACATCAAGGACAGATTAATGTTCTTTATATTTAAAGTTTGGATGCTTTTTGTTTAAATTAAAATCGCTGCAAAAGCATTCATGACCCTTAAGGTTTTTCACATTTTTTGATGTTGCAGTCACAAACCTGAACATATTTTGTGGTGGTTTTGAGTAATAAAATAACACAAATAATGTGTGAAAGGAAACATATCGAGTAAATATGACGTCCAGGTAATGTCCAGTTTTGCAGATTTATGAACTGGAATTTTTGCTAATTTTAAAAAAAAAAAACAGCAAAAGTTAATTTAGACTGAACAGAGTGTCTGTAAAACGTCTTTTTAAATGTGGTTCAGCCCAAGCCATATTAACTCATGGACATGCTTTGATCAAAACCATTCGATTTTATCCTTAGCTGCATATTTAAGGTTTGAGTTCTGCTTGAAGGTGACCGTCCACTAATGTCTGGAGTCCCTTGCAGTCTCTGGCAACACTGACCTGTATTTAGCTTCACCCATTTTCCCATCAACTCTGGTCAGCTTCCTGGTCCTTGCTGAAAAACTGAAAAACATAATGATGATGCCACTATGTTTCACAGTGAGCATGGTGTTTTTAAGGGATGAGCTTTGTACCACATTTAGCGTTTTGCATGCATTACATTTAACTAGAGCTCCTTCTGTTACATTTTTACTCTTTTTGTTATGTGACTTATGGAAAACTGCAGAGGGCAAATCTTTCTGCTTTATTCCAGTACTGAATTTCAGTGCTTTATGCCCCCTGGAAACACTTTCAGTTTAGGTGGGCAGCTGTGCATTTGTGCCATATTCTTTCCATTTTCATACAATGGATTGAACTTCTCCACAGCTTGACCTGTTTGTCTTCATGCTGCTGTTTGTTCACTAATTCTCTAACAAACCTCTAAGGGCTTCATACTGACAGTCTTTTTAGCTGACTTCAGAGAGAGTTTTCTTTTTTTTTCACAGAAAGCTTTAAAGATATATATTATCTTATTTCCACTCCATAATTATCCACTGCTTTGTGTTGGTCTGTCACACAAAAAAATCTAAATTATATACTTTCTACTAAAGTTTGTAGTTGTGATGTGAGAAATATAAAAAAAGTTCCATACGTATCAATTCTTTTACTAAGCATTACACATTTGTGTGTGTGTGTGTGTGTGTGTGCAAAATTACCCTTTTTAGGCATACTCTTATATGCACCAGAGACTTTAAATGATTGAATAACATAAAAAAAACTTTTTACTTTTATAATATTTCACTGAAGAATATGAAAGAGGAATATCTAAGGAAAAAAGTAGCGCACTCATAACCATCAACTTTGTTTTTAAATGAAAGATTGAAAATTACATTTCACTTCTCGAGCGTTAGAATGAAAACGTAATATAAAAATAAGACATTTGCTTTTATTATTCTCTCAAAAGGGCTATTATCTGGTAAAGGTGAATGCATCCCAAGCAAGAAAAGCAACTATCATTCATCTTCTGCAATGCATGGCTGTAAATTATGGCATTATCTGCACTGCCACAGAAAAGAAAGGCTGAGATGAAGAGGGGGTGTTGAAAATAAAGAAAGTGATGTTGGGTGAAAAAAAAAAAAAAGACAAACTCCTCTACATGCACACACCCTTCAGTCGGTGAAAAAAGATTAGACTCTGCCACATCCGGTGGGGCCTGTCAGATTTATTTCCAACATCAAGGAAGACTTCCCCTCTCTTCCAGTCCATCTCCATCAGAGCTCTGTCTGAGCTGCTGTGTGGCCAGAGCTGCTGTGGATGGAGGCTCGGGGTAGAAACTAGAGGAGGTGTGTCTGTACATTCACGAGGATGTTTTGGGAGGAGGCAGTAAAAAGCCGAAGCAGTTGCCAGGGCACACGGGGCCTCGTGGCATTCTGCGATGTCTGGGATCCCGGCGTGCACTGGGAGCACCAGTCACCAGCGGAGGTGAAAAGCAGTGTCACCATGATGAAAAGGGGCTTCCTCCCCCCATCACCAACCCATCTTCAGATCTGTGAGAAAATAATGAAAAGGACAGACGGATACGGGGAGACGGCGAAGGAGAGAGTTTTAGGGAGCGTAAAATCGCTCTCACTGTAGTTCATGTCAATATGTCTCGCATTTGAAATCCTTATTATAAATTGGGATGTGGAAAAAGAAAGGGGGATGTGTTTTCATTGTTCAGGGACATGTGCTGCCTCACACACACTGTTCCCCTTGCCCAGACGCCTGTGCCACACCACCTACCTCTGTCGTTCTGCAATGTGTAACCTAGCAACTATTTAATTAAAATAGCATCAGCAAGGATAGAGGCTTTTTCCCTCCTCCCTTGCAAGGATTTTCTCCAATCTCAATACTTCTCAGCGCAACATGAATCAAAAGTGACGCTGTGTCTGCCACTATATTGTGCCCCCCTTTCTTTGTTTCTGCATTTGTGGTGGTTTCCACAAAACTGACTTTCTTTGCTGACGGACAAAATGCATTTGAGTGACATGTAAAGTGGATAAAAATGTACTGAAAACATCAATGTCTATCAATAAATGTATTTCTATTGTTGCTATTGACATGGAATTTAGACCAGACACCAGTAAAAAGCCCAGATTTCCAACACATAAAAACAAGTCAAAACAAAGTTCACAAATTATATGTAAGGTAGAAGAACACGCGGAATATGTTTTATAAAAATTATATATCTATAAAAACTTCTAAGAAAGGCACATACTTGTGCATGTTTCTGTCAAAATGTGCATGTACCCTTTAGAAGTAGAACAAAATAATCAAGAAGCTTACTCAAGCTTCTTGAACCTCCACTTGCAATGAAGTTCAGAAAGACCAGGATTCATAAGCTACAGTTCTTACATGAAAACAATAAACAATGCACTCAACCACAATGTTGTCTGTGAGCACTTGCTGCACAAAGACTCCACTGCAGAAGGAAAAGCATTTTGAAGCTGCCTTAAAGTTTGTTACTGAACATTTGAACATTAAGCGATTGAAGTACGGGTAAGAAATAGTCTGGTCAAAAGGAAGTATTAAAAAATTACATACCAACAATTAAGTTTGGAGATGGGAACATCATAGAGTCGGACTGTCTTTAACAATATGGTACTGTAATACCTCATTAAATTGAATTGAGGATAAATGTACTGGGTTTTTCTTAATCAGAGGCCCAAGATGAACTATCAAAGGGTGATTTTTTTTCCCCTCAAGACACTGATCCAAATAAACAGGCAATCAAACCCTCAACGGAGGAAGAAAACTGCTGGAATGGCCAAGGCAATCATCCCAACTGAAAATTGATGGAAAGAATTCATGATCAAATAGCATTGAAAATTTGAAGAGAGTTTGAGCTGAAGAATGGGTCCAAATCATGCCTGGACTAAGCATGCAAATACTTTCTTCATGCATTAGTCCTCCTTAATCTACCATGACCAAAAAATCTTTACTAAGTATTGAAGAAATATCACTAAGTGTGTCAATTACTTAGTCCCTCTGCCATTTATCTAATTTCTTTGTATGTCTAAATTACTTGGGTTGTGCACTGATATCTAGTATTATTTTTTTCTAATAGCCCTATTAAAATGAATTTCGTGTGTTCAGCACTTGTTTTTGCCACTGTATGTAGGTTAATGCTAAATGCCAGACCTTACTCTACAACAGAGTTGCAGAAACAGGGCCGTCGACCTCTGTCCTTCAGAATACTCAGTCAGAAATGATAAAACGCCTCCCCTTTGTGCTTTTCTCCTCCTACTCCTCTTGTTATTTGTCTACCCCCTCATGGCTGCATTTTTTCTTCTTTGTATGCCAAAACACAGCACCTCCTGTTCTGACCTGAAAAGAGTTGCCTCTCACCATGCTCTACATGTGTGCCAGGCTCGGGCAACGCGGAGCAATTAGAGGAAATGTGAAGCAGCTCTACATGTCAGCGTACGCCACACTCACTGCCACTCAAACTGCATCTGTGGGAAGCAAACAATGGAACAATGTTCTAGTTTATAGCTGTCAAAACAGAGGGCCCTGGCTGCTGTTTCTCTTACGCCTTTCGCTAGACCTCGTCGATACCCTAATGTGTCACAGAGTGGGGAAGTTAGCTGTTCTTTTTTTGATTTTCTATAATGTCACATTGAGCTATTGTGCAAGTCCAAAGAAGTATACACATAGAACCTTTTTATTGCTCTTCGTATGAGGAACTCTGTCCAACAGCAACGCAGTGAAAGTCATGGTAAATGGATGATTCAACATTCAAATGGGTACATTACAGGGTTCACCTCTGTCTCAGGCACCTTCATGCTTTCTACCAAAAGAATTTCACATTTCTGCCTCTTATATCCCTCTCACCTTCGTTTCTCATTGTCTCCATTTCCTCTGCAGACATTACATTTCAAACACAGACATTTAATGCCAGGAAAAAAGAAAGAGTGAGAAAATGTAAAATGGATCCAATCACATAAAAGCTTCTGTCTAATAGTCACTCAGAAAATCACTCTCCACCCAATTTGAGAGGGTACTGCCACTACACCCTTCCTTGTGTGATCTTTTCAATAAAATGTATCAGTGATGGAAAATCCTCTTGATTTGAATATATTCAAACTTGAGCATGAGTCTGACTTCTGTTGCATTGGAAACTAAGCAGATCTGCATACACTTTAATTTTAATTTTTTTTTTAAACTTCCTTTTTTATTCTCTACCTTCATATTATGCTAGAAATGCACCAGACAGCCAGATTTCTGCATCTTTCAATTTTTCCTTTATCTTTATTGCCTCTGAAAAAATGCAAAACATCCAATTTTATTTGCTGATTCACCAAGACTATTATGCATCAAGACTAAAAACTCCCAACATGTTTTATCTAATAATGCATCTGTGAAAAGAATGAACTTTGATTTGTCTTTTAAATCAATAAAAAAATCTAATTAAGCTTAGGGACACATGTTTTGATACATAAAAAGTGTAATTTTTTTATTGTTTATGTATGTATGATTTTATGTGTCATTGCAGTTTTTATTCTTTTGGAATAAAAACTGCTCTCTATAAAAAAGTGGGAAAAAAAATTAAAAACCTTCAACATATTTGTGGTCCTTTATGTGTCACAGTATGAAAATAAATTGGAAGCGTCAAAAGCAGAATAGACAAGTCAGACCTCAACGAAAACTGCCTGATTGGTACATCCCTACTTAAAAATCTTTGTTTTACGCTCGTATAATAAAGAAAATACCATATAAATTATTGTTAAGAACACAAACTTAGTAAACGCATAACACTAAACAATTCAAACTAAAGATAAGACAATAATTATTTTTTATTTTTAAGAAAATTTCCATATAACACCTATTTGAATTACTTCTGTATTCTCCTTTGAGTTATAGTCCATATAGCTTATGTAAATCTTTGAGAATGTGTGTTCACACAGTGATTTGCATAATGGCACATGATTTTGACAGAGAGAGGGACCCCTTGACATTTTTATAATGGCACTTTACAGGGTGGACAAGGTTGGGGGCAGGGCGGAGTATGCAAGGCAGTACTTGTGGAACCACATATAGGGACCTGTAGTGTGTCTTCCAACCAAGAAGCGAGACAGTCACCCAAGCTGTGGATTTAAGAGAATCAGGTTTCATATTGGGACTTATTTGGTGATCATGGATAGAATTACATGTAATTATGTCCCAATATGACATAATTACATGAACTAATTTCTCTTTTCTTCAAATCAATTCATTTACTTTTTTATCACGTTACAATCATTGACTCCCCGCCCCTCCAGTTGTAAGAGTTGGCCTCTCCCAGATTTGCACATCTGCACCTCAATGTCAGTCAGGAGAAAAGCATCTCCACAGTATGATGCTGTCTCAACAGTGGGATTGTGTGTTCAGGGTTATGTCAAGGTTTTCTGCCCTGCAACAGAGTACCTTTTTTCCACATTTATGCATCCTATACATTGCCTTCATGGATGTCTTGTGGCTTATTTTCAACAATGACTTTCTCTTTCCCACTTTACTATAGGGGAGACATTTGTAGAGTGCAGAATTGACTGTTTTAATGTTAACATATTCTCCCAACTGAGCTGTAGATCGCTACGATTCTCATCATGGAGAAAGTAAGGGTTACTTTTTTTCATTAATACCCTTTGCAGAATTGTCAGTTTAGGAATATGGTTATGTCTTGGTTGGTTTGCAACTGTGCCATCTTGCTCCCACTTCTGAATGAAGACTCAAACAATGCTCTGTGAGATGTTGAAACACTGTTGTGACCTGCCTGGTGTGTTCCTTGATCTCCATGGTGCTGTTTATTCACTGCTATTCTCAAATCACTATTGAGGTTAAATTACAGTCAGTACACTGAAATCATTAGGAGTAATATAATAGGGGTTTGAATACAAATGTGTATCATGCTTTTATGTATAAAAACATTTGAGTGCTATGTATTTGTTTACCTCCTCCTTTACCTTCACATTTATCATCTGCTTTGTGTTGGACTTTATATAAAATCCTAAGAAAAATACATTTGTTATGTTCCGGGGTTCTGGCTGCATGGTGGGAGTTCCTGTGCACCCTTATTACCTTTTACCACCAGATGGCGACAGGTTCCGGCTGGAGTGCGGTGCATTATTATCCGCAGCTGTTCGTGATCATCCTCATCAGCGGCGCAGACTTAAGGAGTTGGCCGCCAGTCCAGCGTCGCCTGAGTGTTAGCCAGTCACGGTACCTCTGAGCCCCCCTGAGCCTGTCTCTGTGTTTCTAGTTGTCTTGAACATTCTAGTAATTATCTTTATCTACTCCGTTGCCTTTTAGGTGATCCTTTGATGAGATCCCGGTTGAATTCCTGGCTTTTGAACCATCCTCGTGACGCCGTGGAAAGTATCCACAGGTTGCCCGAGTTCCCAGACTTACCTCTCCGTTGTTTTGGCAATTATCTCCTGGACCCCACGGCTGGCGGCCGTACCACTCCTCCGTCTCCCCGCTGCTCTCGTGCCTACCTGTCCGCTGCCCACCGCACTCCTCCGTTGTTCCTGGACCCACCAAGAACCGAGACCCCGGACATACTCGGTTTCCCCTCCAAGACTCTGTTCATCAGCAACAAGTAAGACCAGCCTGTTTTTTCCCAGAAAGATTTCCTTCCTTCCCACGACCCCTGAACTCACCACTCTGTTCTTTCCTCGTAGTGAACCATTGTTGCCGTCCCTGTTTTTGCCCCTGGACCAGACCATCCTGATTCTCACTGATAATTGTGTGATCTTTATTAAATCATTTAACACTGATCCTACCTCTCCTGTCTTGTGTTCTGCATGTGGGCTTGTTAAAAACTACCATCATGACAGAACACTCAGGCCAACAAATCAGCCCAGCAGACGCAATCCGGAGAGCCTTAGCCGAACAACAATCTACATTGCAAACTCATGAAAACGCACTAAGAGAGTTAAGTAGAACCCAAACTGAAACGAACCAACAACTGTCTGAATTAACCCGATTCCTTCGAGGTTCAGCCCCTCAAACTTCTCCTCCAGATCCCGCTCCAGCTTCAAACCCAGCTCCGGAGATCCAATCCACGTTTTCTGAGATCCGTCCACCTACACCCGAAAGATTCACAGGTGATCGGAGAAAATGTAATGGTTTTCTCCTTCAATGCTCAATAATGTTTAATCACTCCCCGAGGAGCTTCCCTTACGACAGCTCCAAGATAGCATACGTCCTGTCCTCATTGTCGGGACAAGCTTTGTTATGGGCCGAAGCTCGTTTCCCAGATCCAGCACGCTATGGCTGTTCATTTGATGAATTCATAAAAGAGTTCAGACAGGTGTTTTGCCAAGATGCTGACCAGTCATTTAATTCCAGAGAGTTGTGGAATATTAAACAAGGAAATAGAACTGTGGCAGAATTTTCCGTTGATTTTCGTATCAAGGCTGCAGCAACAGGCTGGAACCCAGCCGCGCTTAAGAGCGCATATTATAACGCGTTAAATGAAAACATTAAGGATGAGCTGGCTACTTTCGAAGAACCTAGGACCCTAGAGGAATTAATTAGCCAGACCATCCGACTGGATCACAGAATCCGGTCCCGAAGGAGAGATTGGGGTCGTAGGAGCCAACCGTTTAGACACCTCAGTGGCTCCGCTTCTCCCTCGGCAGTTTCTCCGCCCCGAGCCTTTCAGGAACCCGAGCCCATGCAGTTAGGTCGGACTCGCCTGACTCCTGAGGAGCGCCAGCGGCGCATTTCAGCCCGCCTTTGCATTTATTGTGGTTCCCCGGGTCATTTTTTGGCCAACTGTCCGGTTCGTTTAAACCTCCCGGTCCGCCCGTAGTAGCGAGGAGGTTGGCGGACCATCCCAGCGAAAAAGACTCTCCTCGCTTACTGTTGCCCGCAACCATTTTGATTCAGACCCAGTCATTTTCTTTATCCGCCCTGGTCGACTCTGGTTGCGAACAAGATTTGATCGACGACTCCCTGGTGAAACAGATGAAAATAGAGACCGAACCACTACCTGTTCCACTGCGAGTCACAGCATTAGATGGGAAAACACTGCCACACATCACACATAAAACCAAACCACTCCACCTCATCATTTCGGGTAACCACAGTGAGTTTATTTCATTTTTTGTATTCTCATCAGCCAATTCCCCCATAATTTTAGGGTTCCACTGGTTACAACTTCACAACCCACAAATAAACTGGACCGAAAAACACCTAGAGTCCTGGTCCGCTTCGTGTCACTCATCTTGTCTCCGCTCAGCTGTTCCCCCAGGTCCTCCGCCGGCTGAGCCTCAGGAGGCGGACCCGGTCGATCTCTCCACAATCCCCTCTGCATACCACGACCTCGCTCCGGTGTTCAGTAAGTCCAAGGCTCTTTCTCTCCCTCCTCACCGCCCATATGATTGTTCCATAGACCTCCTGCCGGGGGCTCCGTTACCCACCAGTCGCTTATACAACATTTCTCGACCTGAAAGAGACACTATGGACAAATATATAAGGGAGTCTTTGGCAGCCGGTGTAATCCGCACCTCATCTTCCCCTCTGGGAGCTGGATTTTTTTTTGTGGGGAAGAAAGATGGGTCTCTGAGGCCCTGCATAGACTATAGAGGGTTAAACAATATTACGGTTAAGAATAAGTATCCCCTGCCATTATTATCATCTGCCTTCGAACCGGTGCACGGTGCTACAGTTTTTTCCAAACTCGACCTGCGAAACGCTTACCATCTTCTGCGCATACGCGAGGGTGACGAGTGGAAGACTGCGTTTAAGACACCTACTGGCCATTTTGAGTACTGCGTGATGCCTTTTGGCTTATCCAATGCGCCTGCATTTTTTCAAGCCCTGGTCAACGATGTTTTAAGAGACTTTCTGAACATCTTTGTTTTCGTGTACCTGGATGACATTCTCATTTATTCGCAGACTCTAGAGACACACAGACGCCACGTTCGCATGGTTCTCCAAAGACTGCTCGAGAACAAACTCTTTGTCAAAGCTGAGAAGTGTGAGTTCCACAAGCCGTCAATTTCTTTCTTGGGTTTCATGTTAGGGGGCGGACAGGTACGGCCTACGGAGGAAAAGATCCAGGCAGTACTGCAATGGCCCGCACCCGAAACCCGCAAGCAGCTCCAACGCTTCCTCGGATTTGCAAACTTTTACCGCCGTTTTATCAGAAACTACAGTCAGACAGCTTTACCACTAACTGCACTAACCTCTTCCAAGATCCCTTTTAGTTGGACTCCGGAGGCTGAAGCGGCGTTCTCACGCCTCAAGACCCTCTTCGCCAACGCTCCCATCCTGATTCAGCCAGACCCGTCCCGACAGTTCATTGTCGAGGTCGACGCCTCGGACACCGGAGTTGGTGCGGTCTTATCCCAGATCTCTCCTGGCGACAATAAAACTCACCCATGTGCCTTTTTTTCCCGCAGATTATCACCCCCAGAGAGAAACTATGATGTGGGGGATCGGGAGCTGCTGGCTGTGAAATTAGCCCTGGAAGAATGGAGACATTGGCTGGAGGGAGCGGAGCATCCGGTGCTGGTCTGGACCGATCACAAGAACTTGTCCTACCTTCAGTCTGCCCGGAGGCTCAACCCACGCCAGTCACGCTGGTCGCTATTTTTCTCTCGATTCAATCTCTCCATCTCATATCGCCCTGGTTCCCGTAACATCAAGCCTGACGCACTTTCCCGCCTGTATTCGTCTGATGATTCCGAGAAGGCCCCTGCCCCTATTCTTCCTCCCAGTTGTACAGTCGCCACCGTTACCTGGGAGATCGAAGACATCATTACTCAAGCTCAGTTGACGGAACCTGCACCCGACACCTGTCCTCCCAACAAGCTCTATGTTCCTGTCTCTGTCCGAGCCCGTTTCCTCCACTGGATCCATGCCTCAAAATTCTCTGCACATCCCGGAATAAGCCGTACCATTGCACTCGTCCTCCGCAAGTTTTGGTGGCCTTCTGTCCATAAGGATGTCAGTGAGTATGTCCAAGCCTGCACCACCTGTTCCAGAAATAAGACCTCTCACCAACCTCCATCTGGTCTCCTGCAACCTCTCCCCGTCCCCAAACGACCATGGTCTCACATATCTATAGATTTTGTTACCGGCCTACCTCCTTCCAAGGGCATGACCGCCGTCCTCTCCATCGTCGACCGTTTCTCCAAGACCTGCCACTTCGTTCCTCTCCGTAAGTTGCCCACGGCTTTTCAAACCGCTCAACTTCTGATCAAACACGTTTTCCGACTCCATGGCATCCCACAGGACATCCTCTCTGACCGAGGTCCTCAGTTCGTCTCTCAGGTTTGGAAAAGTTTCTGTTCGGCTCTCAACGCATCTGTCTCACTCTCTTCCGGCTTTCACCCCCAGACCAACGGTCAAACCGAACGGCTCAACCAGGACCTGGAAACCACTCTCCGCTGCTTCACCTCCACCAACCCCTCTGACTGGTCCCAATTCCTCCCTTGGGTGGAGTACGCTCACAACAGCCACATCTCGGCAGCTACCGGTATGTCCCCGTTCGAGGCTTCCATTGGTTATCAACCCCCTCTTCTTTCCTCAGAGGAAAAGGATATCTCGGTCACCTCAGTCCGTCATCACATCCGCCGTTGTCGGAAGGTCTGGAACACTGTTATCAGTAACCTCAACCACACTGCGGATAGAAATAAGCGCCTGGCTGACCGGAAGAGGAGACCAGCACCCATATACGTCCCTGGTCAACAGGTTTGGCTTTCTTCACGTGACGTTCCGCTCAAATCCATTTCCAGAAAGCTCTCTCCCCGATACATTGGTCCCTTCCCCATTGAAACCGTACTCAGTCCGTCGGCTGTCCGTCTCCGTCTGCCCGCCTCCCTCCGCTCCCACCCCACCTTCCATGTGTCCCAGATCAAACCGGTCCAGACCAGCACGCTCTGCCCTCCAGCCGCACCCCCCCCACCCCCCCGTGACATTGATGGCCATCCTGCATACACCGTCCGTCGGATCGTGGACTCCCGTCGGCGAGGTCGCGGCTGGCAGTACCTCGTCGATTGGGAGGGCTACGGTCCGGAGGACAGGTCCTGGATCTCTGGTTCTTCCATCCTGGACCCTTCCCTTATCTCCGACTATCGTTCCTCGTTGCCTTCCAGTTCGTCTAGGCCGCCAGGTGGCGACCGTTGAGGGGGGGGTACTGTTATGTTCCGGGGTTCTGGCTGCATGGTGGGAGTTCCTGTGCACCCTTATTACCTTTTACCACCAGATGGCGACAGGTTCCGGCTGGAGTGCGGTGCATTATTATCCGCAGCTGTTCGTGATCATCCTCATCAGCGGCGCAGACTTAAGGAGTTGGCCGCCAGTCCAGCGTCGCCTGAGTGTTAGCCAGTCACGGTACCTCTGAGCCCCCCTGAGCCTGTCTCTGTGTTTCTAGTTGTCTTGAACATTCTAGTAATTATCTTTATCTACTCCGTTGCCTTTTAGGTGATCCTTTGATGAGATCCCGGTTGAATTCCTGGCTTTTGAACCATCCTCGTGACGCCGTGGAAAGTATCCACAGGTTGCCCGAGTTCCCAGACTTACCTCTCCGTTGTTTTGGCAATTATCTCCTGGACCCCACGGCTGGCGGCCGTACCACTCCTCCGTCTCCCCGCTGCTCTCGTGCCTACCTGTCCGCTGCCCACCGCACTCCTCCGTTGTTCCTGGACCCACCAAGAACCGAGACCCCGGACATACTCGGTTTCCCCTCCAAGACTCTGTTCATCAGCAACAAGTAAGACCAGCCTGTTTTTTCCCAGAAAGATTTCCTTCCTTCCCACGACCCCTGAACTCACCACTCTGTTCTTTCCTCGTAGTGAACCATTGTTGCCGTCCCTGTTTTTGCCCCTGGACCAGACCATCCTGATTCTCACTGATAATTGTGTGATCTTTATTAAATCATTTAACACTGATCCTACCTCTCCTGTCTTGTGTTCTGCATGTGGGCTTGTTAAAAACTACCATCATGACAACATTATAGTTTGTGGTTGTAATGAGGCAAAATGTAGTACGTTTCTTGAGGTATGAGCATTTTCTCTATGGCATCAACAAAATAATTTTCCCCATGCTGAGAATTTGAGAATTTTTTTATTTTATTTTTTTATTTAAAAAAATACTTGTTTTGGTGAGGGACGTCAGTCAAATAAAACCCAGGAAACGTGGTTCTTGTCAACACCAGTGGGATTGGATGAGTCCCGAGTCGCAGACTGGGTTGCATGGCTGACACAGTCGTTTGTGGGAGAGGCCACCAGCAAATTAAAAGGTCACATACTTTGATGGCTCTCCCTTTTTACTCTGACACACTCCCCTATGTCTTGTCTGAGAGGCACATGCAACAATGGCATTATTTTAGCTTGCCCAAACAGCTTAGACAATACTGCAGCCTAAGGCCATATGCTGTGCCTGAGGCCTCCAAAAGTCCCCCCATGTTTGTGTCCGTGGGAACAAGAGGTAGACTGAAAGGGCTGTCTGGAAATCACTCCCCTAACATGTCGTGAAGGAAGTTTTTTTTTTTTTTTGGTTTTTGGTTTTTGCTGCAAGAGGTGAAACAAAATGGCTGATAAACACCAGTCAAAACATGGCATGTCTTGAGAAAAATTAGATCGGCAAGACAGGTTATAAATGGAGAAGTAAAGTAAAACAAAACTGATTAATTATGTCATAATTTATTGGAATTTCTAAAACATATATTGAAACTATAGTTTACTCGTGGTGTTTTTTCTTTTTTGGCAGTTATAATTTGAACCAAAAAGGGGTAGACCTCAATTAAAGGAGGATTCAAAATCAGAGCTTTATATCCTTGAAATCAGTACAAATTTCATATTGATGCATCCACTGTTTTTTGCACTCTTGAACCCACTCTTTGGTCACACATCTGTCTCGCTCCATGCTTAAAATCCCGCCATACTGACATGCATACACGCTCAGACATAAGCAGACACTTCATTAAAATGCATAAAGAGTCTCCCTCGCACACTTACACACACCTGACACATGCATTAATTAGCACACAAGAAACAAGCTAGCTTCTCCATTCACACCCTGAGCCTCTTTCATTAGCATGACAGTGGCTAGCGGCGGCCGGGGGCCCGTCTACTGCAAGGTTCTCTCCTTGGGGCCCCTGATTAAAAGCAGAATCCCTTGGACGATTCCTTTCATCGCTGCACCCATGCAGAGAGTCTTGGATGATCCTCGATCTGCAAACTGTCAAGTGTACCTGCTTCTACGGGCTGGTCTCTTTGAGTCACTTCTCCATCTCTCCATGCACCATCCTTCCTCCTCTCACTCAGACCCACTACAGTCTGCTTTCTTCCATCTGAATGTAATTGTCACCTCACTTCCTAATACTCAGCGAGGCCATTTGGGCTTTCCTTTCAGGGATTCTAACATATGTATGCAAAAGAGGAGGCCTGGTGTCGGCCCTTGTTCTGCTCCTAGATACAGATCACACAACTCTTGGATTTACAATGACGGCCGTAGGTGACCAACAGAACAGAGCTGGTTCAATGAAAGCTCATTTCACTGTACTTAGAAACCACCTTTCTCTCTTTTCAGCACACGGGGATCTTAGCACCCTAACACCTGACGTACAGGGCGGCTATCATCTCAGGCCTTTCCCACTGGGTCTCCTCCATCCAGCCTGGATTTCAAGGCAAAACGTCTCATTAGCTGTGGTCCTTGAAAGAAGGGCACTCAATTTTAAATTCAGTTACACATTCCCTTTGAGTGGGACTGGAAGGCAAAGAGGAAGGCTGATAGTGGAGAGAACCAAGGCATGGAGATGATCTCAATCGAAGGCTGGAGCCTTGGACCCCAAAGGGAGCGATAGCAGAGAGGGCTGTAAGGTGTGCTGAGGCAGCCATAATTTTACACAATCATTACCTCTAAGGACTGTAGATTTATGCTAATGCCAGTTTCAGGGAGAAGGTCTGCAGAAAATAGGTTTGGAGGTTCACTAAAGGGTGTGTAGTTTGAAGTCCGTCTTTAGTCTACGTTTGCCTTAGACTTCTAATGTTTACAGTTTTGGATTGGTCACACACCTCAGTCTCTCTTATTGACTCTAAGCCTTCCACATTTATTGGCACACCTAGCACAAATTTGCTAAAATACTTTAAAATAAATACATATTTTATTTCAAAAGTTCTACTAATTTAATCTTTCATTTGAGTAGTGTTATTCAGTAGGGAAACAAATTTAATGTTAAATCTTTTTTTTTTTTTTTTTTTTAGCAAAATCACCAGTGGCACAGTTTTTCATATAACTAATGATTCCCTTTTAAATAAATGTAACAAAACCATTTTTTATTTATGCATTACTTTTTTAAAGTAATCAGTGAGTTTGGGAACTTGTAATTGATAGTAAATTATTTGTTGTTTACCTGAAGAATGTATACGACATAAGGTATAAATATGGCATGGCACACTGGATGTGTGGAGCTATAGAACCAGTGTTTGGGAGTGCAAAAACAAAAACCTTTTTTCTTTCTATCACCACAAACATAAAAATTTGGAGTTTGCTAAACTCTGCTTGAACTTCAACCAGAACTGTGTGGTTCGGTCAGATGAGATCAGGATTTAGCTTTTTGGCAGCAAGCATTCCAGCTTGGTTTGATATAAAACAAAGGATGAATATTTGGAAAAGCTCTTCATCCTTACCGTTAAGTGCAGTGAAGTATCTGTGATGCTGTGGGCCTTTTAATCATTCAAATCCCATGAGAACTTTGCTGGTATACATGATAGACTTTTTAAAATACCAGGACTTTTTAGATGAAAATCTGCTTCTACCAGACAACTGAAAGTGATTCTTGGTTTTTGTATTTTACCAGGTTAATGATCCAAAACATTTGGCCAGCATAGGAATAACTGACCAGACATACTATTACATTATCCACTGCACTCTCATTTGCCACTGGATGACTCATGAATTTGCAGGAACTAGATTGATTGTGCCAAAAAGAATGGCCACAGATCCCTCCTTCCATGTGATCCAATCTTGTAAAATTTGATAAAAGACTAAATATCATCCTTTTGGAAAAATCATTGTATGTAGCACTAACAGCAGCGATGTCAGTAATTGTCAGTTATTTTGTTATGAAACACTTTTTTAATTACAAAGGATGAATTACCATCTACCCATTTATTCCTGCAGGGTTGCAAAGAGACCTATCATGGGTGGTGATCGTGTGATGACAGGATACACACTGGATAGGTTGCCAGATTAAAATTAAGACACACAAAACAAGCAACCATGCAGACACACACACACGCACACAAATACACACACACCCATGTCCCCTCTTGGCAAAAGTTTAAACAAATTTTCAGATGGTTTATAATATGTTTTTAATATGATTTAGAGCATGTACAAGAGGGAACCTAAAAAATGTCCCCTCTTTTCCGGACGGTCCCTGTTGGATAGGACACACACACACACACCCCTACCTACTGTCAATTTTAGATCAATTAACTCCAAAATCCACCCCTCAAACAGGATAACTCTAATTATATTCTGTATTTTTCCAAAAATTTTCATCACAAAAGAAAACTTTAAATTCTTTATTCATATTTATTGGGGATGGTTTTAAGTGAAGCAGGTATTCCAGTAGAAATCACAGTGAATTCTAGTCAGTAAAAACTTTTTTTAATATTTTCACACCAATTCAGGTGTAGAAGATTTAACAAATGTTTTTCATTCCCGTTGGGCTGAGACCTCAGATTGGTGTCTTTCTGGGCTCCACAGTTGACCAGCAGTGCTCTTTGAGATCCATCCTCCCGAAGGAAATGCCTCCTAAAGAAGCTTGTGGTGTGCACACCACATACAGCACCAGTCTCCACTAATGATGGCTGCATGGCAGCGGCTACATGCAGCAGGGGGCAAGCTGACAGACTCTTAACGAGGAAATTTCATAGAGAGACAAGGTCAGTGGTGTCAGAACTGAGCAGATTTCGGACCATAGTACATTACACGCAGATGAAGAAAATCCATCATGTGCTACTTCAGCTAGAGTGGAACTCATAATTAGGATTAGATGAAATCATCAAAACTCGTCCAGGTTGCTAGACCCCTGCTGGGTTTTACAGTTAATGGCCAACAACCAGCAATACAAAGGATGCAGGGTGATAAGAATCAATTGGCACTGAGCTTTCACTGATTTCTCATTCTGAACCATCGATTAGGACGACTGTTGATCAATTTCTTTTTCTGTGTTACTTTGCAACCATGGACCAAGATGAGATCAGTAATGGAGGGTGGCACCATGGTGAGCTAGAGAGCAGACGAGGGACGTATGTCATGTGGATCATTCCTTTAGCTTTCCTCAAAATGTAATCAGAACCTAGTCACACCGTCATGATAATTAACCAGGTGAATCAATAAGGACACACTGATGGAATTAATAGGATGTGGCATAAGAAAAAGTGACAATATGGTTGTGTTTGACTGACTAAGGTCAGTAATAGTTTTTATTAAGAAAGAAGAATCTCCATATCAAATACCAACTAACTAAGGTTGATATTATACTAAGGATTGTTTTTGTCACGTTCCTTAGTATTTGTAATCCTACATTCTTCTGTTATTAAAAGAAGAGTGAAAGAGTGTACAGGCATTTTGAGAAAGCGTACACACTTTCAGTAGAGCTATTTAGAGGAGTTATTCTAAGAATGTTCAGTCTGAACAATTTAAAGCTTAATTTAGGTGATAGCAAGGCATTTCCCATCTGATACCAGGGATCAGCGAGCGGTCCCGAACACAGCATTTTTTAAATTATCCATATCGGATGTCCCTAATAACACTCAGTTCATAATAGCATTTGTTCTCTTGCCTGTGATGATGGCACCCCTTGTGAGACGTGTCCAGGTGTCAGTTTTTAACATTCACTGCCTATTTTGGAGTGTATTGCTTGCAAAACTGTGTTTTAGTTCATGTAAATTATTTTGTTGATTAAGTCTGTGTTTTGCTCTTTGGGGTTTAATCCTGTGCACATGCGACTGTGTGCAGGATTAGCTTTGATGATGGAAATATCCCGTGTTTCCATCACCCTGTGTCATATGATTTCCATGCCCCTGTGGTGCAAAGTTACTCATGTCAGGATGCTGCCTCACATCCATTGGTCAGGTGTAATTTCACTGCCTCCCGTTGGGGCTGAATTGAGCATTAAGGGTGTCTATTTGACATCTGGCTTTTCTATAAGTATGTTCCACATCGTATATTTCCCAGCTTTTGCCCAGCCAATCTAGATAAGGCCAAACATTATGCAGTTTATTTAATTTTCTGGCAAGAAAGAACTCTTCACCTGCAGTCGCTGTTATAAATTTGTGAAAGTGGCCATACTCACATATAATGCCTGTCAAAAGTCAATTTCTTCCTCCTTAAGCCATTTCTCATCGCTGCAAATTGAACTGTGCCACACAGATTTTGAGTGTAAAAGGAGTCGCACACGAAGGTGGGGAAAGCCAGGAAGAACCTGCTGGTGCTGCGAGCGTAGGGGAGGGAGGGTATTCATGCCCTACGGCACACTGCAGGGGCTAAAACGTTCCTCCACATCTACGCAGGCAGCGAAGAGTCTGGAGGCATACATGGGATTACACCCTGTGTCATTGCCCTAGGCAGTCACCAGGAGAGACCCTCACACGTACCAGAGAGCCACGAGTAAAATATATTGCACCTTGCAAATCTTAAACATTATGCGCAAATTGTAAAAGTGTGTAAATTCAGTTTTTTGTTTTTTTTCTTCCAACTGAATCAGGAAGAACTATCCACCTGCTATAGGTTTCTTTACATAGTTAATAAAAAACTTGATATATGAGCATTTTTTCCTGGGGCTGGCAGCAGGTGACTAAATGAGAGAAAATCTCAGAGGAACAATGAGGTTGTCAGTTTTCAGGAGCTTCATTTTTGTTCCAAGAACACCGATACAAAGTTGAAACAGCTACTTAAATATTGTGAAATCAATCAAGTGTCAAATTTTGTACAGTTGCTTGAATGAATGTGCGATACAAGAAGAAAGCCTCTTTTCTCGCTGTGCTACAGACCCCAAGGTGACATATTTTCCTCCTTTAACCACAGCGAGATGCATCACTTGCATACACACCGGCAGGTTCTGGTTGGTGAACAAATGAAAGTATCTTCTTAACACTGTGCAGGAGGACCCAGGGGGTGTTCTCCGCTGTCGGCTAAGCACACAATCCTCCCCAGTCAAGCCCACTCGTACTTGCACCGACACACAGCCATTTGCACTACATATTCAAGAAAAACTCTGTCAGTAAGAACTGAAAGGTCATACGAGAACTACAATGTGCTCCACTTACAGGTTCAGTGCAGGGAAAATTGATTTCTATCTTTTAAGCATATAATCAGTAAAATTTTCTGTTACTGACAATAAGAATAAAATCTTGCATGTGGTTTAGTTTTTGTTTTTTTTTAGCTGTGATTTTAGGCAGTGGTAAGTATTAGAAATAAATCCTCTTTTTTTGGTTTCAGTTAGTTTATGTCTCACCTTTCACCTTCTGATGTATTCTCATCGCAGCTCAAAGAAAGATATAAAAAGAAATGTCAGAAACATTTCTCTTACTCTTTCAACCCTTGTGCCCATTAACAGTTAGTGCTCAGAGTAATTGTGATTTGAATGTAACCCCAAATCTGTTTAATGATCCATAGAGGGAGCACAGGTAAAGTGCTTTTAACGAGAGGGCCCTTATTTTACCAGCCGCAGAGGAGCAGAGAGGAGCCGAGCTGCTATTTCACATCCAGCTTCAAAGCGGCGCTTCAAATTGTGCCGACGAGACTTCATTTCCTCTTATCTGAGTGTGTATAGGTCCTCCACAGTAAGAGTGCACCGAGTGAAAATGTGAGGGGACGGCGGGTGAAGATGTATAGAGCACACAGCGCCACAGACAGTCAGGAAGACTCAAATTAAATGAATATGAGAAATGGGGGAAATTGTTAGACATTACAGTGGCATGCTCATAAGCGTGGGTCTACAGTTATGTCCTCCTCCAGACAGACCTGAGAGATACTTTATAGCAATGAAAAGGTCTATGGTATTCATTTTCCTGCGACTTTTCATGCAATACACAGACTCTGTATCATAACTACCATGGCTTAGAGCTTCACTTGAGTATTTTCTGCACTTTTAAAAGGATGTTTTGTTTCAGACTATCAAACAATTGTCAATAGCAGACAAAGACAACAGGTAAATAAAAACAAGATGTTTTCAAATGCTTTATTGATTTTTTTGTTGTGTTTTTCTTTGCTTTTATTTGGACAAAAGGCATCTTGGGCCTATGTGAGAAAGTAATCGCTTAAATCATGAATCACTTCAGGAAGATGAGTTTATTGTGACTGTCCTTAAGGAGAACTTGTCTGACAACATAAAGTAGAGTATAAGATCCCAAAACTAACACATTTATTCAACAATGAAGTAAGAAACAAAGTCATTTTGGTATTGTTGCAAGGTTCTTTTGTGAGGATTTGGGATGCAAGAAAACCACAATCAGTGCAATTATCCATAAATGGTGAAAATATAGATAGCATTATATGAAATACTAGGAATAATGTGGAGATCAAGAAGAAAACATATGGCAGAGTAGTTGCGATTTTTTTATATACTTCATTCCTAGATTTAGGCGACAAGCCACTGGGAGCAATGTTCCCCTTGATACTGGTGGCTGGAACCTAAGATCAACCCAACCCAGAGAGAAAGCAGCAAGCTGTTTCAGGAACATGTGCAGTGCATGCACCATGTGCCGTGTCTGTTGTCCTCAACACAGTTGTCCAACTTGTCCTGGGTTTGATTTGCGATTTGGGGCCATTTACTGCTCTCCTCCCTATTTTCTGTCAATTTAGAGTTGGATATGAACTGCTTAGTCATGTGCAAGACCGCTTCTGGAACCATAAGATAAGGCCCAGCACAACATGTACCATGAGCAACAGGAAGTGGGTAATATCAAGTCCTTTCAATGGAGATGGCTCATCATAAGAGCAAAAGAGGCTAAGATCTACCAAATGAAACAAAACCCAAGATGAAGGCTCTGCAAGCATTTCGTGCAATAGCTTACAAGAACCAAGCTTGTGTTGGAAGTCCCAGTCAAATTAAACACCATGGACAGTTGCGAATGATAGTACAAAGATCCTCCGGGACTTCCAGTTCCAGATTGATAAGAAAAAGGATGGCGTTGGACAAAGTAGACAAGAGGGCAGTAGTGTCAGACATAATTCCAGCAACATCAAGAAAATGGAATGTGAGAATTCAATCATAAAGACAGAGTAGAAAGGTCTGTATATAATGTGTGTGTGTGGGGTGTGTGTGTGTGTGTGTGTGTGTGTGGGAGGGGGGGGGGGGGGGGGGTACATGGGGGTGGGCGTGAACGTGTGTGTGTTGTTGTGTTGTTGTGTATGTTGTATAAGTATCACCTAATTTGGTCTACCATTATTGTACTGGGTTTAGCTGAACTTTTAGATTGCTAATTCTTTGCCCAGTTTTGTTCCTTTCAACAAAATAGAAATGCTTTCATACATTTTAATTGCAAAGTTGATATTGCATTTTAAATTCTCTCACCGGTTGTTAGATTTCGTTTTTCTGTGTGTGTTATAGTCCGTGACCCTCATGTCTGTGATGCCAGAGAAATTTCTCTCAACAGTATCCTCCCAAACCCAAGTCAACTGGCATTTAACCTGCAGAAATAATCAGCCAAACATCTTTTCGGGAAGAGGGTAAAGATGTACTTAATGATTTACAGCAGTCTAACTAACTCTGGAGCGGCGCAGAAGGCCAACTGACAATATAGTGTTTTTGCACTATTTTGGAACCATGACATAAAATATTAAAAAATGCTTAATTTGGTTTGCAGGTTTCTCACTGGAAATGCACAAATATATTCCATTAACAGCCAGCAGGCAGTAAGTCCAAGTCCTGATGACAAACTACTAATTGAGTTGGAGGTTTCTCACTGAGAAAAATAATCACATGGCAATTGGATGGTTGTGAGCCAACCTTCCAGGTTAATCTGCCATGCTGATTCTTCCCAGGACAAGGCACAGAACTCCAAGTTTACTTTCAGCTTACATATTGGTGTATGGCTGTGTGAATGTTATGAGTGCAAGTGGATCAATGAGACTGTAAAAGCACTCTGTGGTTAGTATGACAAGAAAAAGCACTATGCAAGTTAATTGCATACGACAACCTACGTTAGAAAACGAAAAACTACATACACTGTAATTCAGCCATACGGAGTAGAAAGACATTTGTTAGTTTTGAAATGTTTAACACGTGTTAGCCTTTCTATAATTAAAAAGAACCAAATTACTCCAATGATTTAGATCTGCCATTTTGATTAAAAAAAGTGCATCATTTGGTCCAGTGTATTTACACACCTGCCTCAGTCTACTGCTCTTTCATAGCCCAGTAATATAAAAACTGGGAAACTGAAGGTAACTTGAATGCCCTCCCCCAATACAATAATACATCTTGGACTGGAAAACTACAGTTGGAAAGCTTTGAGGTTGGATTGAATGGATGAAAAAAGACAAAATGTCACCAATTCCATCTCCTAAGATTTCAGATAGAGTCTGACAATGAAGGCACATCAAAGGGAAATGCAGACCCCAAAGCTTCAAAAGGCACGGTGTGAGCATATGCAGGGTTATTAAATAGATGAATATTGACAGGGTTTTTCCTATTTCAGGTGAAGAGAATCTCAGCTATATCTCCTCAGATCCAACAAGAGCTAAGAGAAGGCAAGCACAGTCAGGGCGCTCTCTTCCTCCTCCCAGTCATTCACAGCAGATCTAATTGACAAGCAAAACCCTCCAACGGTTCGCTGCCCACCCACCCCCCTATCCTCCGCACACCTCCCCACCACCAACTTTGCCCACTGGACCGAGATGTTGCTGAGCCAATCAGGAGAGGTTTTGTTTGCTGAACTCCGGTACGTCCTTCAGCACTTTGGCCCCATTCATCTCACCAAACAATCCCCCTAAGAATTTAACTGGTGGGCAAACACACAGTACATGGTTAATGATGGGGGCACCTTGGCTGTCGGTGTGAATATTTACCCTGTCATCAAAGGAGGGGCATGCATATAAATCTACGCCTGCCCTCCCAAGTTCAGGTTCAGGGTTTGGAAGTGCGGGAGTCGAAGCGAGAAAGACAGCAAGTGAATATTCCTCAGATCTAACAGCCTATGGAATGTGATGGAGCTTTAAACATATGGAGCATAATAGGAAATTAGCTGGGTTTGTAACTCCACAAGCACACAAAGGTTGCTTAAAATGTCAGATCCATGAATAAATACATTTGAAAACAAAATGGCACCCACCCACGCAGCGGGGCTAGTCGATTGTAGATGTGTGGAAATACTGTGGTTCAGCTTAAGCACCCAGCTCTGTTTTTGTTTCTTACATCCAAAGGTTTTGTGCCCTGCTCCTGCGATGAAATTGAAACAAAGTTTGCTTCCTGAGTTTTGCAGAAAGTTGCGAACCTTTTCCGCAATATTGTATTCTGTTGTTTAACACCCGATAAACAATCCCTATTCCATTGTTCAACACCTGATAAACTCAATTCGTGAGGGGCCAGGAAACAATTCTGCTAAAGAGAGAGGCAAGAAAATAGCTGCAATCAGCCAGCAGATTGCAGTGTTTTTTCTGCGATTTGGAAGAGTGGAAAGATTCCATCTGGCCAGTTTTGCGGCTGATATGCTACTGGTAATATGTTCAGCCTAGGTAAACTTACGATGGGCTGAATGGATGTTTTATTGAAACTTGTGTGTATAGCAGTCAGGAGCTTGCATGGTCTACTGGAAGGAAACAAACATTCCATTTTATTTTTTTTCCTTCATGTGTAAAAGTAAAAGTATCTGCCATTTTTTATTCCCCATCAACCTTGAGCAAATCACTTTCTGTAAGTGTAGACTTGCAGCTGCTTTATATAGAAAAGCACAAACTACGTAGTGTTATTGAATAGGAAAATATAACCTCTTCAAGTCGTAACATGTTTAAGGTCCAAGTATTTCATTTCAGTGATTTTATTTTATTGAGAATTATCTTGAAAACATAAAAGAGCAATCCAAAAGCTACAGAAGAGAAAATAACCTCACGTTTTTTATCTGCTCTTCATGATGCAGTGCTGCTTCTAGTGTTGATTCTCCAAGAAGAATCAACACTAGATTCTTCAAGAAGTAGAGCAAACATATAGCTCCCTTCACACTTATTGGCATCCTTATTAAAGATGTGAAATTTCTAAAACCAAGTTTACAATTGCAATCTCAGAATGAAATATTTTAAAAGTTCCTACCTACAAATGAAGTATCACTGGCATCATAAGCCTCTCAACTACTCAGGATAGAAGTCTAGTCTAAATAACAGTTTTTATCAAAACCACCAGTACCACTTTTAATATCTAATGCAAAAAATGCAAATAACAAAAGCAATTTTGAAATTTGCACTTCACTTTTTTAAGCTGATCAAGGCATCTATTCGTAATTCGTGACTTTCTGTTTCCCTGGGTCATAAAAAATTCTAAAACATTTTACATAGGTGTAAATGTGAGAGTTTGTGGTGCATACAGTCTTATAATGGCTCCGAAATACATGTGTTGTTTTTTGATGCAGTCTATCTCTGAATAGTGTATGTGTATTGGGATGAAGTGCGTGGAATTTACAGTGTACTGCTGTGTCAGTACAGGGTGTCCTTTCTCTTGATGTCACTATCTCTTTTAGTTATTTATTTCTTATGGCAGTGAGTGGTCTCAAGTGTTCATATAAGTATCAGCCAAGATATTTAGGAAGTAGGTCACTTTAGTTTAAAGAATCCAGAATTTCAAGGTGAGTGACTCTTTATCAGAGCAGAATTTTAGCCTTACATGAATACTGATATTAATGAGCCATTACTAGAATGTTTAAGTTGCAGTTGAATTATTTTTGTAGCAGTGGTGCATCTGTGCCACGACACTGATGTTGTGAAATCTTTCAATATGCTCAAAAACAACTGTCGCAGCCTGGCTTATCTGCTGAGCAAATTATGTGTGTTACATTGTGAAGTGTGTAGTAAAATGATCAAAGTGTGTGTTTTTTCTATGTCATGGTAACTACCTACGGCGTTGAATAGATGCACAATAGTATGATACGGGCTGTGCCTTGTATGTGGGATGTTTTGTGTTGTATTTGTTAGCGTTGGGATTGGAGGACTTTTCATTCCCATCATTTCTTAATACTAAACAACCTCACAGTACTTTCAGATCAATAAAGCGCTTGTTGCAGATTACTCTGCATGCCCATGCCGCTGGAAAACGAGAGTTCTGAGAAGCCATCAGAGACCCAGAAAGACACAAGCAGGATTACATTAAAAAGGATGACCTTATTATAGGCAGGAATGGGTGTTGTACATTTTTTCCTTGCATGAAGACAGAGAAAATGGGTGATAATGGCAGCATAATATGTTTTATTTATTCATTTTGAGGATATGCAGTTATTGTTCAATAGACGAGTGTGTTGGCTTGAAATCACAGCCTATGTCAATATGAGGCAGATGTGCATGTCCGCTCGGTGCGGAGAAATGAAGCGAAGGAAAGGGAGGGATTTGTGTTAAAGCTGTGAAACCGTACTGCTGTTTAAACACAAATTAGCTAAATCTGCCCAAATACACGGAATATCAGCAACGGAGCCTTTCTTAGACTTTTGTCGAAGCCTTGGCTAGTTTGGTTATGACCTGTACAAAATACCAGATCTAGCAAGTAATTAATTTTCTTATTCTTTTAATACTATATTCTGACATCAGTGGAATTATTATTAGTAGTGGTATATTTTGTTGCTTTGTTTTATTTCATTTTTAGAAATATATAATTTACATAACGTGTCTATTAGCATAAAAAACATACAAATAAAATCAGAAACTGGAAAGTATTGCCAACATGTAAAATCCCTCTTTTTTTAGACTAACACTAACCTGTGGAAGTGTGCAGTCACTGAAACATCTTTCTTTCTCTCTCTGTCTCTCTCTCTTTCTCTCTCTCTCACACATACATACACACACACATGCATGTGCACCCCCACACACACCCACACACACACACACACCCACACGCAAACAAAGTCTTTTGTACCATCTTCCACACCAGTACTCCTCTAGGGGCCAATACTGTGCTGCAAAGCCCTTTAGAGGGGCAGCAAGCCGGAAAATGACCCCATGCTGTCACCGCTCCCCTCAGCCCCGCCTGGTTACGCCCGTTTCCCAAGGACCCACCGAGGGTCCAATGCCCCCAGGCCTCCCTCTCACACCACTCTACCTCCTGGGGCCAAACGTTAACAGGGGCTCCTCGCTGCGGACAATGGCTGCCGGGAGACGTGGGAAAGAAATGTCACAAGGCTCTCTGACAAGCAGAGTTCGACCCCCTGACCTTGAGGGCTGGTCCCACTGGGCCTCTTTATGTAAACACAGGGTTTCCAAAGAAAAGCATACCTTGTGTTAATCAGATTCATAACCCATGTGAGAAAATACCAAAGAAGTTGAGGTGTGAACTGGAGGTTCGAACTGGTGGCGACTTCTTCACTAAAGTTAGCAAAAAAAAACTACAGCTGCTTATTTCCTTTCTCTGTTTTTGTACGTTAAAAAGAGAACATTAGGAGAGTTTTATAGCTTGGTTCAACAAAACTTCAAATTATTTAGTCAGATTTTCTTAAATAGTATCATTTCAATCAATATTAATGTCCTGAAGAGTGCTCTTATCAAGTTAGGCACTTAAAGTACTTAAAGGACTTCTATTTGGGGTCTCAGCTGCCTTGTAAACAGTCCTGGTCATTTAACCTCCGACCTTCTGACTTCTCAATCTGTCCAACACCCTCTCCATATGGGACAAGCAGGTCAAATGACGATACCATAGGCCATTCTGCACCTCAAGCAGGGAGGGGATGGACACGGGCCTGGTGGCTGTGTAGTGTTAAGGGTGCAATTTGTTGTAGAATGTGGGCTAACAAGAAGAACTGGATCAGTCATTGTCATTGAGTTTACCACAGGGTCACAAGCTTTCAGTGGTTTTGAATTAAAATCTGAGCAATGTTTTGGATCAGTTCATTCTGTTACATTAATATTGTTATTTTATCTTTTTGTAAATAAAATGCAAGTCAAATTTATTGTAATTAAGAAATTACTCTTAAGTCACCTCGAGTGATCAGCAGCACCTGAATAAATTATTTATCATATTGATTTGTTTGTATATGAGTAACATTATCTTA
Source organism: Xiphophorus hellerii (assembly GCF_003331165.1). Taxonomy (NCBI): domain Eukaryota; kingdom Metazoa; phylum Chordata; class Actinopteri; order Cyprinodontiformes; family Poeciliidae; genus Xiphophorus; species Xiphophorus hellerii. The sequence continues at coordinate 19,210,386 of NC_045683.1, read as the reverse complement.
GTAAAGGGTAGTAAAGCATCTGGTCACCATATTTACCACTTCCTAATCTACTTCCTAAAGACTGTTGACAAGTTCCTGTTGATGACCCCTCATTGGTATTAGAGCCCATGTAAAAGGTCAGACCATTGTGGTCACCAGGGGCCAGAGTTCACAAACCAAACAGCCTGACCTCATTCCCAGGAGATTCTAGCTGATGGACTCCCCCGCTAGTTAGTGGAGATCATTATTAACTAGCGCTCAACAAGTGACAGATTGATGATTCTGGACTGGATGGACAGAGATGCTGACCTAACCTAAAACAAGTGGCATGCATAAATATCTTTCAGGTATGCATTAAAATATAACAGTGGGGAAAAGCAGCATCTCAAAGAAAAAGGCCACCAAATATGCTTAGCTTAATATATATTTTTTAAATTATTAATTAGGTCTTGGGGCAAAGAAAGAAAAAGACCACATTCAATTCATTGTATAGATATACACTTCATATACAATTCCTGTTTTTTTTACTATTTGTACTGTGAAGCACTTTGTGACTGCAGTCTAAGAAAGGTGCTATGTTAATAAAATTCTTACTATATTGCGATATACGCCGTCTTTTAGTTTAAAAAGATGTTAGTTTTCATTAACAAAAGATATATTCGAAGTAGAAAAAAATCTATGCATTTTTATTGTTTGCGCTCCTACATTGATTTTTTTTTTTTTTTTACTGTAAAAGAAATGCATACCTAAGTCCTCAAACTACTGCATATGTATTTATGGATTTAGTTATTAAATTATGGGAATAAATACACAGATCTCACATAAAATCAAATCTAATATTACACCTTTATATTACACCTTAATTCCATTTACTGTGGTTCCGATTTCCATTTGTATTTGCTTCTATATAATTATGAATGTTTATTTTTTAAAACTACATTTCCCTACAACAGGCTATACGTAGAATACCATATATTTAAATTATTAGTTGTTAAAGTGGGTATGAAACATCCTTAAAAATGTGATGAATTTATGTAAGATTTGTATGAAGTGTCCCATGGCAGATGGTTTCATTTTATACACATAGAAGTCAAGTATGAAACAACCAAATCTACAAAAATACAAAAATGGCAAATGGCCAAAATGACCAGCACTGCTATTGTTGTCATCATTGTCCTTGGCTCCAGACAACATTTGTATCTCCTAGTAATTGTTGTGATCTGTCAGTTGTTTGACTCAAAAATAGTCTGTCTTAGCATCAAGTCAGTAAAGAAAATTATACAGCATTATCATATTTATACATAAAAGATGAGCATACATAATTTATGCATCAATTTCACATGTGCAAAGTGGTTTTCGTTTAAAACAGCCCCACTTCATTTAGGTTTCCTCATCAAATTGAAAGTATCAGAACTTTATAACAGATTGGTACCTGCAATTCCGGCCTTCACTTCATCATCAAGACCATCGCTGCCACAACAGCTGGGTGTAAACTGTAAACCTACAAAACCTACTCTATACAAGCATACAGTATATGAGATGCCGCGCTGTCCCCCGTGTCTCCTTGTAGCCCTCATGATCGTAAATCTGCCTGCATGTCCAATGATCGTTTATGAGCACTTTACATGAAAATCATTCTCACAAACAGCGCCCTTCAGCTTGTAATGAAACCCAAGCATCAAAGTTAAAGATCAATGTCACGACAGGGATTACTTGCACGTTTGGCAATGTAAAGAGCCTCACAGAGGGATCTATAACAGCATGCTTTGATCTGGTGCGGTAGATGTATTTTTATCTTATGTGCAAAAAATTTCATTGGATGTTTCAGAACACAATTAAGTTTCAAGTTCAACACTCCCAAGATTTACCGATGTAAAACCAAAAGCCAGTTGAAACACACTGAATTCCCAGACCGCGACGTGCATTCAGTCCGTATTGGAGGTCAAGGGGTTAAATGGCTGAGGTCATTCAGGCTTGAACCAGTGTCTAGGGACCTCTCAGATCAATCGAAAGCTGTTGAACATGTGGATGGATCAAAAGAAGAACATGCATCATTGGGGTGATTGGTCTTTGATCAGTGGTTCAGATTCTGCTAGAGTTTATTTAAACAAAAAGAGACTAATGGATTTGTCAGCTTGATGAATCAATATTCTGAATAATGAACTATATCACATAACTAATAAAATATTTCTTTATTGTGACTAATTTGAATTCTGCTGCATTTTTAATGTACAAGAAACCAACACAAATATACTTTGCTTGCAGGTTCTACAAACCCCCTCATCAGTTTTTGGCTAAAATATTCAATCTTAGTTCATGTGTATTGAAGGATCTTCCTCCCAAAAGTTTAAGTCTTTATCTGATTAATCTGGGTATTTTTTGAACAGATTTTTTTTCTTTGTAAAGCAATTCTTTCATCTAGCAGAGAGAAATTCCAACAAAAATGTGAAAATATTCTGACTGTGCCAGTAGGTGGCAATAATTCTCATATTCAACGTCAATCAATTGCAGCAGATTTTTTTTACAATCAAAAAACAGACATTGACTTAGAAAAAAAAACAAAGGCATATTTAAAAGTCTTTTTTTATGACTGAAAATGCCATAAGCACATTGATAAGGAAAAAAAATTACTTGACAAAATATGGCAGTGCTCTAACAAATTGTCTGTTGAACTGAATCAAGTAATTTTCAGCCAAATCCAAATTATTGTCTTAGTTCTGATCAGTGAACGCACCATACAAAAGCGCTACAAAGTCATGCTGCCAACCAGCTTTGTCTGTCTTTGGCTATGTTTTTCAGAGGGAATTAGAGTCAGTGTTCATTATCTTAGTACTGCTTTGAAATAAAGTCAGAGGAAGTGCAAAAATGCTATGTAAAGCAGGTAAGAAGGTACTTCAAAGGAAACTGTTTTCGAGTCATGACTGCAGTTCACTCAGTGAAAAGTAGCAGCAAACAAATCGGATAGCAACAAGACTGAAAGGAGGACATTAAGTTGTCATCATTTGGTTGACATAAAAGTGGATGTAAATCATTTTTAGCCTTACATCTTTTTTATGGTTCCTAAAATTAGTATTGTCAGGTCAAAACTTTACAAAAAAATATGGGGACTAGAAATGATCCACTAAAGTCTGACTTGGCTCATCTCATTTTAAAAACACACATATATTTTTCGTAAAGATACTGACCTTTCATCTTCTCAGCTATGTAAAGCATATTCCCAATTTGCTCTATAGCAATTTCCTACCATTGTCTTTGTCATAAGGGTTGTCTAGACAACACCACTAAACCATAATGTTTAATACAGCCACATTTATTCCAACTGATCTGCCTCCCACAAATCTTAACTGCCTGGTGTCGATCTGTTTCTTGGATCAGGCCCAGCCCCGACTGTGCTCAGGCAGGTAAGAGCTCTGATAAGCACCCCACTCCCTGGCCTGGGCCACAGATGAAAACACGTCTCCCCTTTTACCACTTTCATCTTTGGCCAACATTCCACCCAAGCATACCCTATGGCTCCTTGTCCCCTGCCTCCTCTTATCCTTTTTCTTCCTCCAGCCTCTGTCATACAGGGGACCAAGAATGGCATGCAGGGACAAACTTGAGACCTTGCGAAAAGAGAGGGAAAAAAAAAAACAGGAGGGGGAAGGACGTTGTGAGGTGGGGATGGTGAAGAAGAAAGGAGTTGTGAAGAAAAAGAGAAATGCACATTGTACTTTTCAAATGGATGGGAAATGATTCGCTAGGATTTGCTGACAATTATACGGTGGGGTTTAATCAATTCGGACCATTCACAGCGTGGAGAGGGCTGATCCCCCAGTACAAAGGAACAGACCGTGGGAGGGCGGTACCTAAGAAAGCTCTGGCCTGGTGTAAGTAACATGAGGCAACACTCCCCTCCCCACACATTGCACTGCAGCATATGGCTCCTCTCTGAACTTATTAGCTAGCGGATTAAGGCCAATCGCACAGACCCAAGGGCCTGTGGCTGCCTCTGCTGCACCCTCCCTTGCTCCCCCTTGCCCCCAGGAATGAAGCTGAGTGACAGGGAGCATTGTGTTGGGCACCTGAATTGCCACACCTCTCACTTACCCTGTCATACAGTGCAGTTTGATGAGGTTATTTGCTAGAAGGAACTGGATCCAACCACTAGCCCTAGAGTCACAGAACAAACCACACAGAGCCAATCAATCAGTCTCTAATGTTGCATTAAAGCAGGTCCCATCAAGAATTTACCCATCTTTCCACCCCATAAGAAATTTTACCCATTTTAATGACCCTCTCATAAGTCTGCCTCCAAATTAGTAAGCTGCTCAGCTATGGAGAGGATTGTAAGCACCTGAATGTGAACACACAGATTAGGCCTGTAGATATGATGTCTAATTACCATCTCATTGCAACTCGACATGCAAGCTCGACATGAGTGCAGACGTGCTGGGAGAAAAAGGTCCATTTGACAGAGGTTGATTATAGGTCCATTATGCACAAAGTACTTAGAGATGGGCTGAGAGTGGGAATTAAGAGCTTGATGGCTACTGTGAGGGGACCTGGACTGAAGAACAGCGGTGTAGCAGTCAACAGGGTCTTGGGTCTACAGGAGGCCACAGCTGGGGGAGGGTGTACAGTAGTTTCTGCCCTTGTTGATTGGTCATCTAGAGAGATCTGACAAAAGAAGAGCCCCCTACTTAAGTCCTCATTTGATCTGGAAAGTGGCAGGTGATCCTCTGAATCTTTTTGTGTCAGCTCACAAGGGTCAGATGGCCCAGAGTGACTTGTCTTACCTGGCACTCATCAAAGCTCCTCCTTTGGAGCACATGGTGAATCAGTCTCGGGTATCCACCCCTCTGAGAGCTCCACCTGGCCATAGGGTAAAGAGGTGAGCTCCACAGCAGGGGTGCTGGATCCCAGCTTTACTAATCCTATCACATACTGCGAGGGGGTTGAAGTTCTTCAACAAAGGTCAGAGATGGGAGCAGAGAATCTACATCTTTGTGGCTAGACAGGATTAGAAGACCAGGGGTTTATGATCACGCCTGCAGATCACAAAAGTATTTGTGGAACTAACTGAAAGACCAGCATTTGGTGGGATTGTCAGGATGCGAAACTTACACTGTCAACTATCTTTGATGTGTATCTTTAGTTTATTGTTTGTACACTTGCTTTAAAGTGCAGTTCTTGTTGAGAAAGAAGGCCTTGAAGTTGCTCTTGGGTAGAAGAAATCTGGCATTTCCAGACAGATCTCCTTATTCTGACACTTGTTATGTGTTGCTTGTTGTTACTGGATTTCAAGGAGATTGCCTGTCTTGAGAGCTGATGATTGATGGTCTTTCACATCTTTGGCTGTTGCAAACACTATATCTCACATAAAAACCCAGGACACAAACAGTGATACTGCAGGTAAAATTTTGGAGAGGAAAACACATACGCTGCAGGAATTTCATCAACATAGATCTTAAAGAGCATCCTGATAGTCAAGTAATTTTCTTAGTTCATGTTAACCCACATCAGGCCAATCAACACTTTGGCACCAATTCTGACACTCTCTCACCCCTGACAACACCTTGAAAGCGCAGCTTCACTTATCAAATGCTTTTCTCATAACAGAATTAGCCACAGCACAGCCAAGGCATTCTCAATAGGGCGTACATCCTGACTAAAAGCAACATTCTGGTTAGAGGTTATAGGGAGATAATATGTTACCTGCAGTTGAAAACTCTGACAGTGTCTTTAATTAATATAAAAGTGGACTAGTTGGTCCACATGCATGTTGAAAGCCTGCCAAAGACATTACTTCTACAATTCTAAAAACTCTCATTTAAAAAATCTCATCATGTTGGTGAGTTCTTGCAGATATATAGCATATTGAGGCATTACCGACCAAAATAAATAAAAGGCATAAAAGCAAAATAGAGTTTCCTCGGATATGATGTATGATGTATCTTGATGAGATCTAAGTCTTTGAATTTTGAAGACTTCCATTGTCATTATCCTAATTTTTAGCTAAATTTTTTTCTATCAGATTCAACAGAGGATTCTTGCTGGATATATAATTATTGCATTCAGTCAGTAAAAAAATGTTAGTAAAATTAAAACATTATTTTACAGCTAATTAAGTAAGGGGTATGAATAATTTTGGGTTTAATTGTAAATCCTTGATATACGGTATATATTTTTCAGATTGGATTGAAATTCTGGATCAGAGTTATAACTGAATAAGTACCGAAATGAGATAAAAGTCACATTGTAGAATGATAGTGCTTGTCTCTGATCACCTCATTAAATGCATGTTATGTTCAAGAGCATTTAGCAGAGGGCATTAGATAGCCATAGAGATAAAACCTTGAATAGAATGAATGTAAGGCCAATGGTTAACATTTGCGATGAGCTCCATGCTGAACCTTGGGGTTCATTCTGGTGCATTTGCCTCCATTATTGACTGAATAAGCAGATTGTGCTGGCAGGGCTCCATCTCCCTCCACACACCGTAGCCCTGTATCACTGTCTGAACTCACTCAAATCACGTTAGGCAGTCAAATCGGGTTAGCCACTCTTTAGCATCAAACACACTTTTGATTCAAAGCATCACTTCATTGTCACTCGACATGTTGGCATGCCAGAGACTGAGTTGTCAGTGCTTCTGCACTGATCCACATCCACTAGGGTCAAAAAGACTGGGATACTGAGCTGCTCTGATTGTAGATAGGCGTGTGTGTGTGTGTGTGTGCGTGGGGGGGTGCGTGTGTGTGTGTGTGGGTGTGTGTGTGTGTGCGTGTGTGGGTGTGTGTGGGGGGGTGTGTGGGGGGGTGTGTGTGTGTGCAGACAAGCAGGGGGTTGATGGTCGGACCATGAGATATTTTAGGGAGGGTTGAGAAGAGTTACTGACAATCTGGCAGTCCTTCACAGTGACACGTGTGTTTGATGGTACACACAGCCTGTGCTCAGCCTCTGTGACCCACTGCTGTCACTGAGGGTCGAGGATGTGGCAGCGTGCCACCGTCTGCGCTGTGGAGGGATACGTTTTGTTCAGGGTGGGTTGGCGGGGGCAAGGACAGAGGTGGGGGTTGGAGCGAAAGACAGGGGCTGTGTCAGAACTGCCAGTCTTTGTGCTTGTTGCAGCGTATAGACAGATACTTACAACTTATACTTATTTTTCCCGAAAAATAAATACATTTCAATAATATGGGTGTTTTCTTTATATAAAAACTTCATCCTGAAAACTGAATTCACAAGAAAGAAATGCTTGCAAGATGTACGTCATTTCTAGAACAAAAACAGGGTCAAGATAAAACAGAAGAAGATGAAACATGATGTTTTACATTATGTTTAGTTAGAGATGCAACAGTAAATTGGCCAGAGGTCGGAATCAGAGAAGTTTTCCCTCATTGGCACTGAAAAATAAATGCCTGGTAAATTTATTTATGTTTCTTCCTTTTCATTAAATGGTTCAAAACTAAGAACTTGTTCCATTTTCAGGGATTCTTGATCAAATTAATGTTGAGTTTGATTTAAAAAAATCTGTTTGTCTATCTATTTTGCAAGGATAGAAGCAACACATAACTAATCTTAAAGTATACTCTACCATGTTTTTTTTTTTTTTTTTTTGCAATATTGAGGGCATCTGTATTGATATGATTCCTTGAAAATCTCTTATGACTTTACATCCTAGAAATTGTTCTCATACCTCACTAATGTCATTTTCCTGTACCGTTTCCTCTGACATTTTTTCTTAGTCAGGAGTGGCAATTTATTGCACACTATAGAGCAATTATGTTCTTGAGAGTAACCGAGTTGCACGTCACTCTGATTCATATATGTATACGATCCGAGGTGGATTCAGATGGTCCAAGTGTGTGAGGCTAATAGCAGAAGAGTAGGAAGAAGAGGTGCGTGGAGAAGTTAAAAAGGCTATAAGGCTAACAGTGGGTGTAGGCAGATTTCTAGGTTTGCGTGTGTGTGCATGTGTGTGAGAATGAGTGTGCTTATGTATTAGTGTATAGGCAGCTTGAGGTGCACTAACCCTACTCTGATAAAAATGTGTGGGATGTGAGGACGGTTGTGGAGCCCCAGAGCCAATCTACCCAGGACCCTCACTGCTGCCTGAGGGCCTCTTCAGCGCCTTCCTCCACCTGTCTCCCTCTATTTTTTGCTCTCCTGATACTCAAACTCTCCAGGAATGTCTGCACCAAAGGTTTTATATTTGTACTTTTAGCTTCAACTTTTAGGAGATTTTTTTCTATGAAATTTAGCACATTATCAGAATTGTAAAATATGCATTGAGCAAATTAAGGTTGGAAGAAGTTTTTTTTTTTTCTATTTCTTCGTGTCTCAAGAAAAGAGAAAGCAAAATGCAAAATAAGATGCATGTATAAAATTTAGTAATTAATATACCAACATAACACTAATTTTAAAAAAAAATACCTGGATCTGATGGAACCATGAACTTTCTACTTTTTTGCAGTGCAACAAGAAGCGCCACTGACAAACACAGTGTATGCTCACTCTACGCATCAACAAACAGCCACTGCAAATTGTTTGAAATATACATCACACAAGCACTTTGCAAATGTAATTTTTTAGCATTTGAACTTGGAGTGGTGCAATAAACAATTTGGCTATCACATTAAGATTGAGTAGAGGTAGAAGAGAGTGATGCAAAAAAGCCCCCCCAAAAAATTGAGCTGAGCAGCAGAGAGAATACGGAGGTTTTGATCAGGAGTTTCTCTGGGATAATTGTCAGGATCTGCCGTTTGGAAAATGACTGACGAAAGGAGCGGCATGACAGTGGAATTTGTTGAGGAAACATGACAATGTGTCAAACATCCATCAGACAAAGAAATGCAATATTTATGGATTCTTGAAGAACCTTTCTCTACCTCTCCTTACGTACAGACTCTTGCATTTTGTCTTCTGCTTAAGTTGTTTCCCACCTCGTCACGTGTCTTACTAATGTTCTCTCATAATAGGATTAACATGCAAGAAAAGATTGTTACTAAATGTATTGTTAATAATCGTTATCAAAAATCAGGATCAAGACTATTTTTAAAATATATATATAGAACCACAAAAGAAAAGTTACATTTTATGGAACCAAGTTTTTAAAGCAGAACTTAAAACATTTAATTGTACTATACTGCTGAATATTGCGATAATTATATCAAAAGTGATTAACTTGCATTTTGTTTATTGATCTTAATTTTCCATTTCCCACCACTTCCTCTAAGCTGTACCTATTTCAGATCTGGATCCAGCATGCAAAGAAGAGAGCAAAATCCATCTAACTAGACTAATGTACTATTTGTGGAAAGAGTTGAAATGCATGGCACATGAAATCTGATAGCCTATCAGATATTCTATCCAAGCAGCGCTTCACAATTGTGACGTTATATACACTCATATTATAGATAAGATTGCAATGCGCTACATTGCGCAGCTCCAATCTGTCATACATGTAAATCCTAAATAAAAAAAAACATAAAAACAACTTTGCAAAAAAACAATGTTGCAACATTTTTGTTGCAAAAAATGTAACAAAAATACTAGTTTCCAATGTATTTCTAAATCCAGAAGTGGACAGAAGACAATTTGACCATAAACCAGTCACATCCCGGTGCAACTGTAAGACGATTTCTGACTGAGGAGTCAAAAGAATGATCAAGAAAATTGAAGTCACAGACTGCTTACAAAGAAAGACCAACAATTAGTTTTTCCATGCAAGCATGAAGTAACTAACTCACCCGCCACGGACTTAACGGTGACTCCACAATTCTCTGCCGTTGAAGAAAAAAAAAAGCACTTTGAACTCTATCTAAAATTTTCTAGACACCATTTGGATAACCAAAAAATTAGGAGTCTTATCAGATGAGACCATAAATGTTGGAGAAGAAAAACATCAACAGTAAAGTTCATGGGTAGAAATGTCACGGTGTGATGCTGTTTGTCAGCATATGGTAATTCCAGACTTTATATAAATGTCTAAAAGATAGTTTGAGGATTTTACCAAGATATTCTTTATTGGATACTTAAGACAAACAATTCAAAATACAAGAAAACAGAGAAATAACATAAAACTTCTAGAATGGCAATCATCCAACATGAGGGTCATTTAAAATCAGTAGAAAGAACAGGATGATCGTAGCACATAGAAGAGGGCCTCAGACCCTCCAAAATTTAAATACAGTTTATCTGGAAATAATCCACAATTATGCCGCCACAATGTATGCCGCCAGTTTCTGTATGCAGGTATCATCTTGAAGCTGTCTTTATCAAAACAGACCCTTTGTCAGTATTAAATGCATTTCAAGTGTTTCAACACTTACTCCCAGTAATTCCTCATAAATAATTACCGATAATTTGTCGTTGAATTCCTTTTACAAATGGGTTATTTGGATTGTTAGCAACATCTGATGTGGATATCATGTCAGGAACTCCATTAGGAATATATTTATTGTTAAAACTGCTGATGTGTTCAATATTTATTTCACCTCAAATCAGAGCACGGTTCTTGAACATCAACTAATCAAGTTACGAACAGAAGAAACAAACAAGAGTCGGCAACTCTTCTCTGCAGATTCACACACTGTCACTCTTAATAAAGATGCAGATGTTTAGAGGAAGAAAGAAGAAAAAAGAGGAAAAACCTTTTTTTTCCTGAGGCTACTGATTAATTAGCACTATCTGTCTGAAGACCTCCTGCTATGATTAGACAACCCTGCCCCTCCCTCATCTCTCTCTCCAAACACATACACACACATGCACACACACCTACTAAGAAAACAAAACCCACTAATCATTTGAAGCCTGTGCTTTGTAGGTGGGGCCCCCTGGTCATTATCAGGGCCCCCAGCAGCAGCAGGTTTTGTTGGTTTTAGCTTTGCATCCCCAATCAATCCCTAACAGGAAGAGCTTTAATCAGGGTCTTAATACAGCAGTACAAGAGGTGGGACGGCCCTTTGTCCGGGCCCTGAAAAGCCTGATCAGAGGGGAGTCCTCTCGCGTTTCTTTACATTCACCTGCTGGGCCTTATTGGGTCTCTTTCTGAAAGAAAAGGGAGCAGGGAAATGAATAAAGAACACGGGCAAAGTGTGGGCCGGTTCAGCCGGCCTGTACGTGTTAATCAAGGAGCTACTTGTCATCTCCACAGTCTCCCCCGGTCTCTTTCCCATGCCAATTCAGGCACGCCGAGGAGCTGGGCAGAGCCGAACAACAGCGGGCCATAACACAACATTGAGCTAATGATACGCTACTTTAAAACGAACGCGTGAAGCAGGGAGGTGGGAGGAGAAACGGAGGAAAGCCAGGGGGAGGGAGAAAAAGTTGATGATTTGCAGTGAAATGCAATTTTGAGAGTCTGGGAATATGAGAGAAAGATATAGAAACTAAAATAGAATCAAAAATATTGTACAGCAGGATGTGATTTTGTTAAAAGCAAACACAACAAGCACACAGAGCGGGTGATGGGTTTGTTCAGGCTGCAGAGAATATTCAGCGAATCACCCATACGTATAATCCGCACTCTGTGGGGGGAAAACAATGAACTGACATTTCCATATGTTAGTTTTTGTGTTATTTATTTATTTTTTCTTTCTACTTTATAGGGACGTCAACCAGAAAAACAAAACCAAATTTCTCCTTTGGCAAAATTTGAAAAGATGATACAAGTTTAGACTATAGATTTCTGGAGGTTCATTAACAAATACATGTGTGAAAAGGTGTGAAGGAGGGAGCATTAACGCTGCTTCAAAGGCTGTGAAGTGATGCTCTTACTCCATCTAGTGAAAAGAGTGAGAAAAATCCCTTCATACATTTGAAGAACTGGGTGTGTAGGCGTGTGTGTGTGTGGGTGTGTGTGTGGGCGTGTATTTAGTGTTTTATTACACTAACATTTTAAGAAATGCAATTTAAAAGATATCACCATAATTCAGCACAAACATGCAGACATATGAGAGCAGGAAAAAATATGAAACGTAAACATTTATGCGGATTGATGATTACATTAATCTGCTTTGCTTCAACGTTTCCACTAGACAAAGAAATCAAGACGGCTTTGGGATGTATCCATACTTCAGTTGATTTGCAATGACGCATCCATCAGTCAACCAGAGATCTAAAGCGGACAAGGTCATCTTGATCAACACAGATAGGCCAAACGTTGAAAAATCTCTTGCTTTTTTTTTTTTTACTATTCATTAAATGCATTAAAACTAAAAAGTCTCATCATTATCCAGCCCATAGGTGCAACAGTTAACACTATATGCTTTAATACACTTTGCTGCAATTAAAAGACTCTGATAAAAGCTTGGGAGAAATGCTTCAATGCATAAATAAGAATAAACTTGTAATTCCTTTATTTTCCGTTAGATTCAGAACTACATCTGTCGAGGGCACATTTCTTCTTTTTTATGTGTTATTATCTTAAAAAAAACAACAATCATGGTAACACAGAATCGGCAGATCTCACCAAAGACGGACAATCCGCATTGGTTTAGAAAAAACCTTCATCTCTGCATCTATTTACTTCCATCTGAAATATTTTTTAAATAATGTGTAAAATTGAACACAAAATTTACATTTTAAAGATATTGTTATTAACAATACTAATTATTGTTACTCAATCAACACAGTCCAAATCTGCATCAGAAATTGCATATTTATCATTGCTGATTTTCAGCTGTCACTCAGTTTTTGAAATTTAACCAAGCAGACGTCCAAAACAGCATTTTCCAACATGTTTCCTGTAAAAAAAAAAAAGAAAGAAAGAAAAAAAAAAAGACATAAGTTCAATCCAACGTCTGTGACATTTCCGAGGATAAAAACGCTGGCAATTTGTGCGACACAGAAAGCTCTGTCGAATTATGCGTGTACTTTAAACGTCAAATTTGTCAGAGACAATGTAGACTGGCGCCTAATGGCTGATCTACCTGACAGGGCTTTTTGTTGAAGTCCACAGAAAGTCCACGGGAAGCCTTCTGTGCTCTCCAGCAGGGCCTGATGCACTTATAAGAATGTGCTCTATGTAACGAAAAGGGATGGCAGCAATTAGAAAACAAAAGAGGTGAGGAGGAGGGGGCCTGGTGATTGTAGCAGGAGCACTTCAATACCCAGTTTTTGCATTGTCAATTAGAGAAGCCACACAGTGTCAGAGAAAGACAGAAAAAAACAGATATTTCCTGCTGGTTGATATTTGCAAAATGTATATATATATATATATATATATATATATATATATAATTGTGACTACTGTAACTACTGTAAATCTAACACAAATCTTTTAAAATATGTATATGCGCATGATCTTTTTAAAATCAAAATTGCTTTTACTTTTAGATATAAGACCTATCATTTAATTTGTTTTCCTTTTCTGAAATGAATTGGGCATCTAAAATGCTAAACATGTTGGGAGGTTTGTGGGGGAAACTTAAAAATCTATACTTTGGTGTGGTAGGCAAAATTAAAACCAAATGCTACACAACGTTATGCACAAGCACACTTTCAGTCCATTTAAAAATTTAATAAGCTGAAAGCTTATTTGTCTGATTTGCTGGCTTTTTGGCTTCATTTTGGCAGGCGTACGCTGCAGAAGGTCACCAATTCACCTGTAAGGAGGGAATTTACCCTGCCTAATTTTTCCTGTCCTTCAGGTGCAGCCTGCCACCCTGCTTTGCATTTTAATGAAGACTACATGTTTATTAAATCTTAGAGTGCCCCCTCCTTTTTAAAAAAAAAAAAAACTCTGAAATAAATGGCTTACGGTTACCAGGCAACGCAAGTTGATCAAACATGCTTCGCCCTCCCCCTAATTTTAAGCTCATAATTCATCATCTATATTCAGGCATCAGTTCTTAATTAGATTAAGATGCATAACACTCCCCCTTCTCAACTGAAATCCTATTCACGCAAATGAATTAACACACAAACACACACTACATGCGTCCACGTGCGAAGCTAGAACAATTTAACAATGAATTTTAAAACGCTTAAATTGCAGATGAAAGGTGATTTGTGGCAAAGTTCAGACATTTCTAAAAATATTTACTAAAATAGTATAATAAAAATACATTTTTGCTTTTGTGAGACCAGAAAAACCTTTGTATCACAAACTGTAATAACAGGAGTTGCTTTAGATCCTGTTTATAATTCGGGGAATTTAAAAACCACCGTACATAATACTTACAAAATATAAACAAAATACATCAACTAGTAACCAAACTTTGTACTTCAAATAATGTTGCAGGCCATTTGGAGAACTTACTGCAAAATATTTGAATTTACAACAAAAAGATTGTGCCTTACTGTCCGTGCTGCCCCCAAAAGCTAAGCTGTGCTTTTCACTTCCTGAAATCTTAATCAGCGCAGTCATCTACAAATGAGAATGAAAGACTGTTGTTTTTTGTTTTTTTTTGGTTTTTATCTAATTCATTAAGAAAAAGAAAGAGAAAACAGCAGGGTTCTTGCACAGTTTGCTTTAGCTTCCAGGTAAAGTTAAAATGGGTCATCAAATTTCATCACAATTCTCAAAGGAGCGACCGTGGCAAACCAAGGTTTGCATGGCAAACCAAGGACAGTTGGATTTGCTGCAAAGAGCACGGCTCGCTTTGCTCTCCCTGGAGCCACGGCTTTGATTGAGCGCCTGAAATGAGTTGAAATGTCACAAATCTCCGCCAGTATACTAGAAATGAAAATTGGCCTTGTGGCGGTTTTAAGGCTCCCATTAAGAGTGGGCTTAACGTTTTCTATTTAAGTGTGCCGTTGGAGTGCATCTAAAATACAACATTATTACACATCTCTGCGCACTCAAGGAAAAATGTTCCCCTGGAACTTGTCAATGCAGATGGAGTCTCGGCTATATTAAAAAAAAAAAAAAAACAGAGCTCAGAATCAGAGGCCTTGATAGGACAGAAGGGTAGGAATAAGCTCAGGGGAAGACGAGCTTGAATTAAATTTGCAAAAAATATGTGTTCAGGATGGGAGAAATTGTCATGTGATTAGTAGCAGAATGCAGATTGCAGTCCTTGATTCTGGCTTTTATATATAAAAAAAAAAGGTAAATATAGCACATCTGACAACTGAGTGTCTGGTTTTATCAAATACTAACACATCTTACACACAAGCTTTCCTTGTTAGAACTGAATACACTGACTTGGTAAATCTACAGCCCTTCTATTTACCCCTTATTTCTTAGGTAGCTGGATTTTTTTTTTCCAGGGAAACAGAAAAATGACTATCCTGGCTGTTTAGTATTCACATCACACAAAGTGGGTCTGTGTTCCTTATTTAGTCCCTGTACTGTACAGCTGGGGAGCTGTCCAGCGTGGAGCGGCAGCATGCAAATGAGTCTGGATTTGAATGGAGATGGAGGTAGACACAAAGCTCAATTAGAGACAGAAAGAGAGAAAGAGGTGGTGGGGGAGCGTCTGGACAGAAAAGGTGGGGGGATGGAGAGAAAAAGAATAAAAAACGCTTAATGCCAACCTGAGCAAAACCAGTGTACAAATATGCCGAACCACAAAGCTGCATGCAAATAGCCAGACATATTTCTAAATTCTCCAGCCTGTCTTTCTAGGGGATCAGACGGCTCAGCTCTTCAGCACGTTTCAGTCACACCAATCACAAAAAGAAGATCCCGCATCATCCGTATCACACACACAATAAAAACAAAAAAGGTTTAAGGCCAGCGCGGGAAACAATAAATGAACAAATAAAAGCAAAAGAGGTGGCGGCCATTTTGTTCCTAGGTGTCATAGTTGATGCCCAGCAGCCAGCACGGCATATCACCTAACTGTCCTTGGAGGAGCCTCTGACATGAGCACTGTCACCTCTTGTTACCCTGGCAACTGCAGAATCAATTATGGGGGATGGGAGCAGAATATGAATATTCACATTGCAAGGGAACCTTCATCAAAATTTATAATGTCTTCATACTGCGTGGGTTATTTTTTTCTACATTTTGGTATGAATTATGAACCTTGGTTTTTATGTGATGGAACAACACAAAATAGCGTCTAATTGTGAAATGCAAGAAAATCACATTTTCTTTTTTTCAATAAAAATGTGACCTGCTATTTTTTATTCAGCCCCACCCATGGCTTCAACATTTTTAGAACCACATTTTGATTAGTTACAGCCTCAAATTTTGGGGCAGTGTCTACTAGAAGTTTTGCACATCTTTAGCTGTGCTATGCTCTTTCCTTTTTATGATGATGCTTTGAAGAGTGTGCCACAAGCTTTAAAAAAAAAGCTTAGGATATTGTTTCATGGACATACCTTGCTTTAAACTTCTTTACAACTTTACTCCTTACCTGTCTGCTGTGTCGCTTGGTCTTCATGACGCTGTCTAACAAACATCTGAGGCCATTACTGAACATGTGTACTTAACAAGACTTAGCTAAGCTCAGTTGAACTCTTTCTAATTGCTGCAAAAGATAGTTCTACAAAGCACTGAGGTAGTGGACTGCTTCCATGGATTTCACTGTTTCAATAGTAAAATATTTTTAAAACGGTGCATCATGTTCTTTCATTACACAATTATGCTCTACTTTCTGTTGGTCAGTTACCTCACAATATAATATTAGAGCTTATGGTTGCAATGGACCACAATAACATGAAACAGTTCAAGAGACGCTACCACTTTTGGTAAAGACAAATAAACCAATTCAAGCAAATTGTTTGCTTTGGCATTACTGCCTTGAAGAAAACAGAAAAGCTGTTCTGTATTTGGGGCGTAGGGGTGGGTGCTCTCCAGCTTCTCCTCCTTCTCCTCTCATTCTGCACCTACCATTATGACAAGGATCATGAATAGTTTACAAAACTGCACACAGCAAAACGTTGACGTCTTGCATAGCATCATCGGCAGATTTTTAGCTGACTACATTGGGTCTATGACCTGCAGTGCAGTCATTTCATATACAGCTGAAGTACAACAGACAGGAGTGCAGGCTTGGCTCTGAGGGGATGGAGCTATCCTAATCAGGGGAGACTGGCAATGCAATATAGGTGTGGTTACAAATAAAACATTGCTTGTACAATCAATATTGTCTATTTCCCGAGGCCTTCTTTGCACAGTTTTATTTTCAACATCAAATCAGTTATTCAAGCAGGTCCAGTGTAAGTAAGGAAGAGGAATTGCCATTTCAGCCAAGAATACAAAGAGAATATATAGACAACTAAAAGAACCCCAGAACTATAGCACAAGAGTGAGCGCCAGAAATAAGTCATCACACACTGCGGAATTATGCGAAAACGCACGTGGCACGGTGTGACCACAGGCACGAACATCCACGCAGACACTCGGTCTGCGTGTGCGCGCGCTCGTACAGTAAACGTTGCAACGCTCTCATCAATAATGCATCGGCACTTCATGTTTATGCAATTCGCAGGGCAGGCAAGCCCGAGCGATGGAGTCGGTGCCATCCTGATTCAGCGCAGCACGCACAGGCTACAAGTCACACACGTCTACGGACAGACTGAGCTCCTACAAGTTATTTTTTTGACCGCCTGTGGAGAAGGAGATTAAGATTATAAAACAGTCTTCAGCACATACCTGTTAAGGCACTTTTTCTCTCTGATTCTGGTTTTTACGCAGGCTGGAAGGGCTCACAGTAACGCGCGCACTAAGGCTGTGCTGATATGCAAATTAAAGGCTCTGGCTCAATGCAGGGGCATTTATTATTCATAAATTACTCATGTTTATGCAAATGACGGGCTGATACGGAAACACTGGTGGGGGTTGAGTGGCTCAGTCTAAACATACTGTGTGATTCGATCGTTGTTGCGCTCAGCCATTTGTGATCCAGATTCAAACATTTGGCCAACAGAGATAGTCATGGAGTAGTCGCTGTTCTCTGAACTTTTCGAGGTAGGATTGGGAGGGTTAGGTTTTACATCCAAAGGTGGGCCCTGTGCATTGTGCTCTTGTATTTGTGTATGTAGCTAAAGCACGGGTTTTATTTGAATTTTTCAATATGAACAAAAAGTTTAATTTATGTCTTATGTTTTACATGAAATAAACTGCAATATATGGTACATATTCAAGTTAATGTAATAATTATAGTGCCTTTCAAAAGTATTTTTTATATATTTTTTTAACACTTTGGCTCATTACAGCCACACATTGTGACCAACATTTTTTGCCTTTATGAATTGTTGGCAAAAATCTTTTAAAATTAAGTATAATATAAGGTGTTACTGTACAAAACCTGCATTCTCTCAAATAATAGTCATATATCATTATGGACTAAAGTCAAAATGAATACATTGAAAGACAAAATAAATTGCCAGATTAAAATTTTTTGAATGCATCTGAGCATGTCTTTGTTTGTTTGTTTTTTGGGTTTTTTTTAGTTTCCACACTTTGTACCAGCTGGTGGTGGTAAAGTACTATCAATGCTGTTTGCCAACCATCTTTCAAGCTTTACAAGAGGAATAACTTTCTGCCCTTTTTATTTTTAACCATGACACTTTCTGGACAGGGAAAGTTAAATTGTAAAACTTCATTGTTGACAAACCTATTTTGTTTGTTTAGTTGTTGTTTTTTTTCATACTATTGGCACTTTCTGCACCCCATACTAACATTGTTTCGCGCACAGCACTCTACTTTACGGCAGCAAATATATTACGGTACAATCATACGTCATCATTAGGAGACTCATGCTGGCGTTCAACAATGGTGACGCGCTGAGATTCGGATTAGAGTACTTTAGTCTGTTTTTACTCTATAAAATATTGACTTTAGCCTTATAAGGAATTTAAACCGTGTATCTGAACACACATAACCGGTGTACACCAAAGTCATTTAGTGGAGTGATGCGTAACTAGATCCACGAGCGTAAGTTGCTGAATGTTGTGAATAAATGTGAGCATTAGTCTGGTAACGTTGATCGGTTTTTGTTTATTCTTGTCAACTTTCTTTGCGAAAACGCACGCACGTTATAGCTATATATATATATATATATATATATATATATATATATATATATATATATATATATATATATATATATATATATATATATATATATATATTATTGAGACGTTTTGTCCTCTTTTTGATACAGAAACCACCATGTTCCACAACAGCTCACAGAAGAAATTCTGGACATTTAAAAACGAGGATGAACTGGAGCAGATGCGGTACATGGCCAACGAGAAATTCCGTAGGAAGGCGCTAGAAAGTGGGAAGGTAGGGTGATGCAGCCTGAAATTCAGCATTGTATAACATGATGTGCGCTTTCATCGCAGTTTGATGCTCTGTTGAATTAGCCCGGTGTCGGTGACTTCATGTTCTTGGACCGCCACGAGGAGGACGCGTTGTTTCGACACTACGAGAGGAGACTGCTGGACTTCTGCAACGCTTTTAAACCCGCGATGCCCAAAGCTGTGGTGGTAGGTTTCTGTGTCGAGCTTTCCGCAATGCAGCAGTCACTCCAACAGACTGATGAACAGCGTGTTTCACCTCGTTTCACCTGTGCAGGGTACAGCCATCATGTACTTCAGGAGATTCTACCTGAACAACTCGATCATGGAGCATCACCCCAGGATTATCATGTGAGTGCTGCTAATTTGGGGGTGCTGTAAGGTTTGATGTGGTTTCTGTTGAAAATCACATCAGAATGTAATTTGAAACTATGCAACACCGTGTCTGTACGTATGGCTGTTTCATTTCACAACCTGTAATGCAAATATTGTGGGAAGCAGATGCAGTATCTCACAAAAGTGAGTGCATCCCTCACTCTGTAAATATTTTATGTCTTTTCATGGGACAACACTGAAGATATGTTGCATAGCAGTCAGTGTAAAGCTTGGTTAATAGTGTAAATGTGCTGTTTCCCTAAAATAAAAAAAATACACAGCCGTTAGTGTATCATCTGCTGGCCAAACATCCTGTAACTTCTATGGCGTCTCATTTAAAATATCAGAACGATGAGTAAATCCCGCTACGTGGGTGGATGTTTCATATTAACAACTTACCGTGACATTTGTTAATAGTTTGTCCTATTCTCTGTTGACTGTTTGTAAACTACTTAGCCCCAGTGCTTTCCTTTAAAGTTCTCCACCTACTTTTTCTTGGCCCTCTCCTCCTTGCTTCAGGCTGACGTGTGCATACCTGTCCTGTAAAGTGGATGAGTTCAACGTGTCCAGCACCCAGTTCGTGGGAAACCTTCTGCAGGAGAGTCCGGCGGGACAGGAAAGGGTCGTGGAGCAAATCCTAGAGTATGAGCTCCTTCTTATCCAGCAGCTCAATTTTCACCTGGTGGTCCACAACCCCTACAGACCCATGGAGGGTCTGCTCATTGACCTCAAGGTGTGTGCTCTCTGTTTTGATGATGCTTACGCTCCAGTAAATCATTCACAATTAAATCCTTGACCATATGGCGTTCCACAAGATGATTTTTCTCCCTTCAGACTCGATACCCGACGCTGGAGAACCCGGAGTCGCTGAGGAAGAGCGCCGATGATTTCCTTACCCAAGCAGCCATGACGGATGCAGGACTTCTGTTTTCTCCGTCCCAGATTGCTCTGACAGCTATTCTGAACAGCGCTTCCAGAGCTGGCCTCAAGATGGAAAGGTACCAATCAGAAATGTTATTTGAATTGTCATTAATTAATGTATATATTTCAGTCACCAATTACTTTTTCCCCCCCCCGTTTAGCTACCTGACTGAATGCTTGGGCCTTAAAGAGGACAAAGAAACTCTTATGAAGATGTATGACTCCATGAAACGTGAGTTTCATGGAGTCCAGTTTCACCTTCAGTTTCTCTCCACAAGATGGCGATGCTGAGCTGTGTAACCATCACTTCTGATTTGATTGTCCTGTCTTTCATTTATGCAGGGATGAAAACCCTCCTGAAGAAGTATGAACTTCCCAAACAGGAGGAGGTGAATGCTTACAAACACAAGCTGGAGAGGATTCACGCTGAATTTGCTACTTCAAGCAAGTAAGGAGATGAAGAAAGCCTCTGGATAACCTGTTTCATGCTTTCTAATGGGAAATACACAGTCAAAACATCAATTATTAGGCAGCAAACATCTGTGGTACCTGAAATACTAATAAGAATTAAAACAAAGAGTGATTTCTATTGAAAGTTTTTGAAAAGTCCTATCAGAGGTACCAACAGTTTTAGACTTAAATTATGATTACATGTAAAATACAGTCTCTTATATACTGCAATCTAAAAACCGTCCTACTATTGTAATCTTACAATTATTTTCAATTTCATTTGGTTGTAGTCTTCACACATCATGCCCAAGTGAATAATCGCAGGCATTCAGTCGTATGCAATAACAGTTTTATTTAAGTCAGGTCGTATCTAAGATGCAAAAGGTTCGAGGTTCAGTCTCGGGTAGAAAAATAAAAAGGAACACATCAGCTGTATGAAATCCAGAGAAGCTGCGTCACTACTCGCATCATTCACACCATAAAGCGTATCCGATACAGGTACAGCTGCTGACTTATAGGCTTAGTGGTTGTGACTCATTTCTCTCCGGTGGTTTGCTAACACTTTGTGAGGTCCGCGGTGTAGTAAGTGCATCTACAGTAAACTGTTTGGTAAACGTCCGAGCTACGGCAGGCACAGGGTCAGACTCTGCAGCTTCGTCGAGCCAGTCGGCACCTGAGGCCGACCTTTACGGCTTCGTAAGGTTGATAAATCTGTGTGTGGTTTGACTTGGAGTGGAGCCGTATGAGAAACAGTCGTAGCAAAGGTGCACAGAGGAAACGCCACCTGTTGTGGTGACGGAGTGAGAGGGGGGGAAAAAACTGCAACGTAGCTAAAGCTTTTTGTTGTCATCCAAAGGCATAGAGGGAGTAAAGGTGATGGTTTGTTAGAGCAGCATATATGTAGGCCCACACACTAAAGCACGATCCATTCAGGGTTAACACATGCACAGGACAGGTTCTACGTATGCAGCTTTCTCAGCACTCTTATGCTACATCAGACACAAACACAGTATTTCCTTATAAGACTAACTACATAACATACAAAGCAGCATATACTGTATGTATATATAAAAAGTTGGGTTCGTGCTGCAAGGAAAAAACAAATACAGTGTAAGTTACAATGGTTTGGTAGCTTAGAAAAATCAGGTGAAAGATGATTGTGAGTAGAAAGGGAATTAAGGCTAGTGTGTCTTGGAAAGAGGTGCTGTGTTTGAATTCCCTGATGACAGCAGAAATTGCTACTTCAGTACTTTGGATCTTCTCCCCTCCAACGACGCGTTCCCCACAGTTTGTCCAAAGAGGAGTAGCCAAACAGGAAGCCCGTTAAGTCTGCTTCCTTCCCATAACTGTTCAAGACTTTTGAGGAAGTGATAGAAACACCAGGATAGAAAAGGTCAGGTTTCTGCAGTGCAGTGCACCAAGAGCCTCTCCCGCAAGGTCACCACGTCAAAAGTTTCTGACGGATTTTGGATTCAGACAAGGGCTTTGGAAAGACGATATTCAGTTGTGCAGCAAGGATTTTCCACGGAGGACAGTCACGTTGCATTTGTACCGCCACATGCGCACAGTAAAAGGACAGACTCACTCGGAGTCTTCAGTTTCACAACTCGTGGAACGAGGCGTCGCTTTGGCTGCGCGATCTGATTACAGGATTTGCAGGTGGAAATCCATAAAACTCACATTACCTGGATGGCAGCAGCCAGAGACATGATGGTGCACTCTGTCCTGTAAAATAAAATGGACATGTTTGTGAAAGACACAAGCTGTTCAATGTTACTCTGTTAGGACTCCTGGGACAGCTACCGGCATGAATGGGGTAAACTAGACTCTAGGACTATGAAGATGAGGAGCAGACTACCATTTGGTGACCTTCTGGAGGACCAAAAGTGCCACAATTCAATAAATAACTTTTTTGCTTAATTGTTTTGATTAAAAGCAAATATTACTTTAGCACATATTGCATCATGTTCTTTTTCTGCCACCCTTTCTCAAAGTCAGTGTTAGACATTTTTATAATATTTGGTCAGTATTAAACGCAATTTAAATTCACAATGCATTCAGCAAATTACTGAAGAAATGTTGCATTTACTTAAATATCTAACAATTGAAATGTTTTAGTTCCAAACTTTAATAATTAGTGCTTTATTAGGTTGTGGCACATTTGGCACGCCATACATTTATGCCTAAAAACATTTAAAATGGTTGCGTCATCACCAAGACACAAAACAGAGTTCACCACTTATTAATTCGCTTGTAAAACCGCTCCACTTTACCAAAATATAATTTTTTATTCTTGCAGCAAACGAAAAAGAGGATATGAAGAAGATGGCCATGTTGCCAAAGAACCTCGTTTGACCGAAGAGGTTAGAAAGTTTTCTTCATTGGAGTAAAATGCTTATAAAATGTTTTCTCCAGAAATCTTAAATCAGTCGCATTTTCTTTCATTGCAGGACTGGACTGATGAAGACCTCCTGTGAGATTGAGTTGTGGAATGAAACTTAAAAGTTTCTGCTTGACATGTGAAAAAATTAAGTGCACATTTCGGTTGCGTTTTCTGAGAAATAAAGATATTTTTCTACTAGTTGTTTTTTATCCTAAAAGTGCCACATAAGACAGAGTAAAAGCGTCTGGACCTTTGTGAGGGCACAATAAACAACTCCATAATCTACTTTACAAAAAAACAGTTTAATAAGTGCATGCATGTCTGTTATACAGTCTGTACTATTTAAAAAAAATACCACTGTAAACTTTTACTTGGTTTCTTTGATTATGTGTCCTGTCTGGCAAATGGGATGTTTTAAAACAGAAAAAGAAGCCGCAGCCAAATAATCAAATATAACTGATACAATTATGACCTGGCAAAAAATCAGCTTATCTCACATATATACTCATGATTCCAGCAAGAGAATTTATTAATATAAAATAACCATAGGTTTTCTGCAAGACTTTGAAAAAAGAACAGACAGAAATGTTTCTTTCAGCGTTTTGCAGATATTGTCACAACCTTTAAAATTAATCAGTAACAAATTACAGTATAAAAAGCATATTTGCTCAGAATCCAGTTTACCATTAAAGGGGGTTGAGAGAACTAGCTTCTTCATGTCAGTTTCCTCATACTGAGTTGAAAGTAGGGGACCATAACTTTGGCAATTTGTGCCTTTAAAGCACAGTAGGTACAAGGAAACCATATAAAATCCTTATATTTGGTCCTATTGGTGAATGAATGAAATACACCCACATCACAGTTATGAACAAAGTCCAAAGGGGAGAAATGTAGCAATCAGTCATTGGTGCAAGTTTGTTTTTTTTTCCTTGTTTTTTTGTACCCCATTTGCTGTTTTTAGGAGCTGGGTTGCTTGTTGTACTTGGACGCTGCTGCTGCATAGCTCTTTTTGTGGTGAACGAGACAAGATGATGGGTGAGGATGGGTGGGACTATCAGACGGAGACATGATGGAGAGTGGTTCCATTGTGATGAGGGGAAGAGCATGCTAGGTCTCCTCAGGGCTGCGCTCACGGAGAGGGGAGGGGGCTTGGCGCAAAGATGGACAAATGGGAGCAATGGGCTGCAGTACTACCTGTTGCTGTTGGACATGGCATACTGAGTCTGCTTCTGCTGGAGGAGCTCTGTGATGGCCAGCAGCTTTTTCAGTACGTGCTGAACGACAGGAAAAGCAGAAAGTGATTATTTTCTAGAGCGAGGCGTGAGCTGTGAGGAAAGTCGAGTTGTTGCTCTGGGTGCCTGACCTGCTGTGCGCCCCGTTCGTTGCTCAGAGTGCGCAGCTCGTCCGAGTGCGTGGCACAGACCTCGTGCAGCGCAGCCAAGTCCCGCGACAGGTCCGCCCTGAACGACTCCGGTTGTTCAGGGAGATCAGGGACATTCTACAAACACAGATCATCATCATCACATGTTTTAGCTCTCAATTGACAGCTTCTGTTCCTCTCTGAGCCCGAATGAATCAGAACCATGTCACAGAAAACACATCCAGCCATTTCTTGGCTATTTATTACTTACTTGTAACAGACAGTCCTGATCTCTGTTAAATATAATAAAAGAAATATGAAAATGAGACTCACGCCTAACTCATCCAGAAACATGATCATCCGATGTTTGTTGTTTTTAATAAATGGGTTAACTCCCTCCATATAGGGTTCCTGTTAAAATAAGGAGAGAAACAAAGATCAAAATGCTATCAATATTTACGAAACTCAAAGCCAAACGGGAAAGGCTTCAGACCTTAGCACCAAATTCAACAAGGTTGGCCAGATTCTGGACAGACTTGGCCACCAATGTGAGTGTCCTGGCTGCTGTTGGAGACGGAGGGTCTGTGAAAAGAAGAGGAAGTAAAAAAAAAAAAAAAAAAATGCATAACACACTGTGCATCATCTCTGATGTTAAACTGAAAACTGTGTTTTTCAATAGATGCTCACCAGCAATGATGTTGAACATTCTGGGGTTGAGAATGGCAGGGCAGATCAGCCTTAGAAAGACAAAGCCACTAGAGAAAAACAATAAAAAAAACTGTTTACTCACACAGTAAGTGGGACAAATCATGTCGACTGCAGAAATATCTCGTCTGGCTTTTAAATCTACTAATGTCTTGCCCTACATGATTCGCAGGTCTACATTTACCTCACAACCCTTGTCCGCATGGTGTGGTTGCTAGGGAACTTCTGCTGAACAGACTTCTGCAGGCAGCCATAGATGAACCTTAACGTCCTTTAGAGACCGATACAAAATGGATCATTCAACTTTAATACGGTTTTCACAGAAATATCTCACAGCTAAATCTGTTTTAGCCTCTGATCTTACGGCGGTAGGATGTCCGCAGCCATGAAGATCTTCTCCACAAGCTCCGACAATATGTTGAGAAGGTGAGCCAGGTTGATACTAACATCCTCATTCTTTTCCAGTTTGGAAGGATTCAACTTCACAGAGGGACAATTGGAAATTAGTTACTGTAATTCTTTACAACTGTGATTAACGAATAAGGTCTTTAAGAAGTATTTTCATCCCTTAAACGTTTTCACATTTTATCATGTTGCAATCCCACTCCATTGTCTTTTACTAGGATTTTATTTAAACCAACAAAAAGTGTAGATTTTAAGTGTTATAAAAATGGAAAGCTTGTAAACCTGCCTTTTGCTGGATGTGCATCTGCACACATAGACCCTAAAAGTTTTGCCCATTCTTCTGTGTAAAATAGGTCAATGCAGCTGGATGCGGCAGATTTTATTTACATTTCTCAAAGAAAATGAGACTAAATGCAAACATCAGATGCAGTTTTCATATTTTTGCACGTAAAAAAATTCAGTTTCCCTTCAACTTCAAAATCAGGCATTAACTTATTATTGGTCTCATATAAAATCCTCTACAGTTATGTCTTTGTTGCAACAGGGCAAAATGTGACAAAAGAGCAAGAAATATGATTTTTGTTGCAAGGCACTAATGGTGTAACTATATTTTAGTAAACAATACATGAACTCTCACAAGTATGAGTTATGGTGCAGCAGCTAAGAGTTTGTTGTATCGTACCTCACACGACTGTTTGCTTTCCATGATCTTGAGGATGGTGTCCTTCAGCGCGTAGTGGACGAAGGGCGTGGCCGTGGCCTTCATGTACTGCTCCATGAGCGTGCTGGCCAGTGTAGTTGCTCTGAACAACGTTGTTGCCTCATCTGGTAAAGGCCCGCAAACATCAGATGTTATACAAATAGCTGCCGTCACACACATTCCTCAGTTTACATCACACAGATTTAAAAAAAAAAAAAAAGTGCTAAATCCTGCAAAACAATGAAGAGTATTGCTAAGCTGCAAGAAGACTTGTGACAGCATGCCCTCACTATAAACGATCCCTTCATGTTTATCCAAATTCCTGAGGGAGGCAGCTAACCGATTCTTGGATCCAGGTGATCGTTGCCTTTTTTTTGCAGGAGTTTAATCCCTGTGTTTGTGATTCTTACCCTCCATGTTGATTTCTCTGTCGTTGAGCGTCCTCAGTAGAGGCGCTTCAGCCTTCTCGTGCCTAAAGATCCGCAGGAGGAGGCTGGCCAGTAATGTGCGGTCCTGACCACAAACGTTGGCCAAAGCGTAGATTGCGTGGAAATCTTTCTGCAGGATCATCTGCAGAGAACACTTTGGGTCAATGGCATTGTTGGCAGTGAGATGAGATTGCCGCTGGAAGAACTTTTCAATGAATCGGACCTCTTTAAATTCACTGTACTCCTCCTCCGGCATGATCTTCTCCATGGAGTAGCGATGGCGCACCCGCAGCGATCCCGGCTCGATCCCCTTCAGAGGGACGTGGGAGCTCAGCGGGAACCACTCGTCAATCATCTGACCCTTCTGCAAGCGACCCAGCTGGCACCGCATGAACACTACAAGGGACGTGTCAAAAAAAGCGAGTTGTGAAACAAACAAGGGGATCAAATCCTCAATAATGACTGCTGTACTTACAGATGTCGCAGTCTTTGTTCTTCTTTGTTTTGTTGCTCAGACTGATTTCAAAACTGTTTACTTCACTGGACAGATCACTAAAACGAGGGAAAAAAAACCCACACGGTTTGTAATTCTGCAAACATTAACAGACCAAAATGAGGTGGGAGTCCCACACACTTACTCGAAGTTGAACTCCTCGGTGAAGACGGGATTCTGCCCTTCTCGTGGATGCGTCTTGGCAACCTGGACGTTGTTCAGGTAGATGTTGCAGTAAGGGTTGGCAAAATACTTCACCGGCAGCTTGTGGGCCTCCTCCACATACAGCACCAGGCTGCTCACCTGAGACAAAAGTCATCAACACACACATAAAATGTAACGCGTGTGTTAATTCACGTAACATTTTACGTGGCCGTAAAACGTTACGTAAATTCGTAACATGTACAAGGCAATACTTTTCAGAGTATATAAGCAAGTCTAGAGTGTGTTGTGTGGTACAGGCACAGCAGAGGACCACTAGTTTAGTGAGAGTTGTGACTGAAAAATAAATCACCAAAATGAAGGACTTTTGAGTGCAATTATCTCTTTTCATTGGTGTGACTATCAACTGCTGTGCTACGCTTTAATGAACACAAAGGCTGATTATAAGCGTACCTGCCGGAGCCTTTTGTTTGAAGTTGGTACAGTGGTTTTTCTTAGGTTACTACAGAACGTCTGAAGGCATTTCATCCAATCCTGCAAAAACAGAGCGATGTTATTACCATCTGAGAGACACAAAATGACAAAATGGAAAGAAATGCATGATAGATACATAAACATTTTTTATAAAATTATAAAAACAGTTCCTATTCCCTGTGATCTACAACCTGGAGAACTTTTTGGTAATCCAACAGAAACAAACAGCAGTAAGGGTTGGGTCCATCCCTTGTTACTCTCTTAAAGGTTCAATTCTGGCATTTCTTTCTTTTAAGACAATGCAATCATATTACTAATAGTATGTAACATAATATAGTGCTAAATAAATGTATCTACTTCTCTAGAATGAAGACTTGCAAACAGAGGGCTCAATTAATTGCTAATAATTTAAGACCTGCATTTGAGGCCTCTTGCAAACAGCTGAATGCTTTATGTTTTAGTAACCGAGGCAGCAATTTTAGCAAACATAGCATCTGGACAACTCCAAGATTTTTACACTATTTGATGAAAAAGCTCAAGCTTTATTTACCTGGGCCTGCTCTTGGACCTCTCCTGCAAAGTAAAATATGTACTGTTCCTCACTAAAGTGCTGGACAACAATCTGGAAACAGTTTGGCCTGAAAATGTCAAACAGAAAACAAAGCTTTACAATTTTTTTTTGCTTAGCATAAGGTAAAGCCATTATCTCACGTCTGTTTTCTGGAAAATTGCCATCAGCACCTGCCAAACAGAGTGTCGTGCACACAATACACGGAGCACACACTTAGGTCTATCAGCCCTTTGGGTTTGGTAGCTCTCTTCTCGCTTTCAAAATAGATGAGCTGTGCGTCGTTGCCCTCCAGGATGAAGTAAAGGTTCTTCCACCTTTTTCCTTTTCCTGAAATCAGAGGAAAAACTTAGAATCCTGCCTTATGGAACTGACAGAATTTGTGAATAATATAAAACTACTAATGGAGCTGAACATAGATAGATACCTTTGCTGAAGAGGAGATAGCCTTTTTTGACTATGTTTTTGTAAAAAGCATCTTTTGTTCTCCGTCTGATAGTGTTATAAATTTCCCTCCCATCCGTTATGTCAGTTAGTACTTGCTCCTGGTGCTGCATAAGAAAACAAATCCACCCATTACAAAATAACTACGTGAAACAAAATACTTTTCTTTCATTCACAAAGTCATCAAATGTTACATCAGAGACAATTCTAAGGTCTACAGCTCCAACAGAAAAATGTTGCATGGATATTTTCTTCAAAATGTTCATTAACTGTTTTCACAGCTTTTGTTCCAATATGCAGACAAATTCAGATTTTTTTTTATTTATTTTTTTAGTTTTTTCCTCTATAACCAGAGTATGAGATCGCAGGAAATATTTGCGTCTTTACTTCACCAGGAGCTTTTCTCAACTGATCTCACTTTAATTACACAATCGGTTCTTGTGCTTACCTGTATGGAAACGGGTTCTTTCAGGTTGTAGCCCTCAACAATCTGTTCTTTCTTATAATGATCAATGATATCGTCAAGGCTGCAACAGAAAAAAAAAAAGAACAGACAAACATTGAATGGAAGACAAACTGACTCGGTTCCAAAGGACAAGTCAAGCTGAAGCTGTGCATGACAAATGTTTAGTCGAAAGGCGTGATTAATGTGAGATGCATTCCAGCATGATGGCACGCTGGCAGACGTACCTGTTGTAGTACCTCCCTCCCATCATGTACTGATTGTTTGGAGTCGGGGAGATCTTGAACCTTTGGATGTTTTCACTAGTGCGAAAAAAGAGGGAGTAGTCCCCGGGGGTGTTGTCTGATGGTCGGACCAGGAAGCTGCAAACCTGGCCAACTAAGACATCACACAGGGTGAAGGAGACAAATTTATAGAAACGACACTATACATAGGTCATATAATCATATATTTGTGAAAAAGAACAAACAACTACCAGAGTGACAGCTCTAACTCAACAGAAAGTAAAGAAAATGTTACCTGACATAAGAAGGTTGTAAGCCTCCGTCTTTGTGATCTTTCCATGATACCAACTAAAGGTGAACATTCAAAATAACAGAAAAAAAGAGGAACTGAATTAATCATGTCACCCATATTAAAATATTCAGGAATTGTAATTCTTCACTAAAGGATTAACAGGTAATTTTTATTTTTTTTTCCAGGGATCAAGCAGCTTACACTTTTCCCTCGTGTGGATCCTCCTCCCGGCCCTGCAAAATAACATGCAAAGACAAACTTATTGTTTTGAATCTGTTGTGACACTAAAAGTGTCGCAAAACAGATGCAACACGGATTTATTTGTAGTAAACTGCATCACAAATTTAAAATAAAAATTACTGATACAACCCCTGTCACTAAACATGAGCTGGCTATCAAAATACGAATACAAGATGATGTTCAGAAGTTAGCATTCAATACTACTATTATATGAATTTAAGGTCTGTGTGGATATTAAAATATGCCATAACATGAATCAGTGCTTGGTAAAAATTTATTTATTTAATTTTTAATGTTTACGGTGTCACAACCACAATGATAATAAGTCACTTCTTTCTCTGGTTACAAAGAGGGTTACAGACAGAACAAGACTGATCAAACTTTCTTCTGCTACAGGGAGCATTCAGGGAGACTTCTCTAAACTATCCACACCTGTTGCTGCGCAGGATATTAGCTAATGACTAGCAGATAGTCATTAGCTAATATCAGCTTCTTATACTTATGTTACTTTATAAAGAGCAAGATACCATGTGGAATAAGCACTTACAATTTCTTGCTACTTATGCCACATTTATCAGTCTACTTTCAAGTCTACATCAAAATAACAATGAATGTTATAAATGACTTTATTTTAACTGTAATAGCCAATATCTTCTATTCTGTTTATGTGCAAACTTCAGGAAATTGCTTGTAATTGTATTCAAGATTATCATCTCCTGTGAATCCCACAGCGGCCCTTGCTGGTCGGCTTCGTGTTTTACTTACCACCTCCTCCACCAGATCCTCCACTATGAGCCCTTGCTCTTCTGTGCGAACATTGGCGACCCACATCCAGCCGTCCTCCAGGTCGTTGTGAACAATAAACATGTCTCCTTTCAGGAAGCTGAGGGCACACGTCAAAATATCATGACAAAACTTTCCTGCGTCACAGCAAAGAAAATATAATAAAAAGAAAAGCTTTGATCACATTGATGCATTTTGTAGTAAAAGCACATTAAGTAGAATAAATCAGAATCCTTATTTTGTGTAGGTGATGGTACTACAGTGTGGCCAGCAGGTGTCTCCTGCGGCTTAAAACAGAGGCAGATTTTGCACATCGTCTGCATTGTAGAGCTTAAGGCTTGCAGGCATGTTGACTTTTCTGGCTGACTTTAGACAGATGTTTATCAGATTTAGGAAATGAGGGATGCAGATGGGAGCATCAGTGAGTGTGCGCATTGCAGCTTAACAACTGCTTTTCAATAAGTCAGATGATGTTCTCGGCAGGACGCTGAAGCATTCCACAAAATCAGGCTGTTCTTTGTGAGCAAAACAGGCAGATGTTTTCCTTCTCTGCCTGGGATCTCTGTGCTCGTGTGTGTTTGAATATAATTCACAGTAATGAAATTGCTTCTAAGAACAAATCCGAGTGGGACGAGAAAAAAAAAAGGACATTCAATTTTTGATTTGTCTATTAAGTGCTTACCTGATCTCATCGGTATCTGGCACTTTGGTGTATGGAAGTATGGCCCTGACTCTCCTCCTGTCTTCTACAGGCTGTGGAAAATAAGGGATAAAAATAAGAAGAACAAACTCTTAGCATTGATCTTCCAAAATCATCAATCATTTATTTAGTCAAAACTGATTTTACTAAGCAAGTTACAACTTATTTAAGGCGATATGAAAATTAGCATTAGCTTTGCCTCAAATGACCTCACTCCTGCCTGTTGGCAAAAAAAACAAACAAGGGAATAAGACGATAATTTCTTATACAATGTGGATGGGGAACAAAAGAAGAAAAAAAAACAGTCACTATTCCTTTTCAGTCATCCTAAAAATATATTAATATATTTCCATCCCCTTTTCCACAACTTTAACACAATTCATATGAAAAATAACTTTTGATGAGATTCCAACCGATTTAACGTCCCTTATGCACAAAGTCATCTGGAGGTTTAAGTTTCACAAGCTTTTGTATGATATTAACAGATCCAAATTATCAAGGGAAATTTCTTCTCATTCCCATTGGACTGTTCTTTATTTTTAAAAGAAACATTAAAGAGATTTACTGATTTTAAAAGATAATAATGTGGCATCAATGGGAAATCTGGACAATTTCACAAATGCTGTGATATGGCTCACAGTAATTCAGGGTTGAAATATCACGCATACCCTATTTGCAAATTCGACATTTTTCCAGGATTTTCACAAAGCGCAATAAACATGGAAGAACTCCTTTGACACAATAATCTATTTTTAAAAATGACTCCAAAAGAAACCAATCATATATTTAAAGCTATAAAGTCAGTCTCACCTCCGGAGGTGCCACTGGTGATAGGAGCTTCTCTCCTTTTAATAGGCAAGACACATAGCTGTAGTAACCAATCAGGTCTGATAGAGAACAGAACCGTCGACCACCAATGTAATAGTCCCCACACATGGCGATTATCCTGGAAAACAAAAGCAACATTAAGTGACAGCAGATCTTTAAACACAGGTTCTTTCAGTTTGGAGTCATTAAGTTCTAATCGGGGCATCAAGCTCACTTTTTATTCATGTAGGACCCACTGAACAAACTTCCACCACAAATAGCATGGGGGGAGGAGGTGCGCGTGAGAGGGAAATGAGAGGAGTAGCTTGGTGAATGTGTGTAAAAATGTGCCACATCAAAAGCATGATGTTATTCATGTTATCTTCATAGCTACCTACTTAGCAACCAAAGACTGCTTGGAGAGTAGCCTGTTTGTAGAATCGTAGCATAAAAAGGACTTATTATAAATAAAACAAGCCTTTTTAACAAATTTAACAAAATGTTTCAGTTTTTTTTTTTTTACTTTACTTTTGCATGAGGTTAAATCTATATTTGGGTTTTTGTTTAATTTACACCTACTGGCTATTGATTGTGTCTTTATCTAAAAGTGTTAGCTTAAAGACAAAACTGTTACAGATCAACTTAGGCGACGACAGTTTGTTTATTCATTCATGGTAGGACACACTCAACAACCCCAATGTGAGATTCTGACTAATTATGTTCAAAAAAGGGTCACTTAAAATAACTACATCTGTGAAAAAATAAGAAAATTTCTGTGGACACGATCAGCGTTACTTTTATTAACTACTACATTTTAAGTAAAAGCTCATTTTTAAATATCAATCTACAGTTAAGTAGCAACAAAGAAATGTGTTTCTAACAGAAATGTGTCTGATATATCTCCAAAGTTAATTAATATATTTTTGAAGAAATTAATTAAAAATAATAAAACAACTTGGTGTGTTTTTTTTTTATTATTTATTGTTTAGCAAAAACAAAATTATTTACGCCCACCCAATCACCGGAAAAATCTCTTTTGTATTTATAGCCATAAAACCATTCTTATGACTGAAAAAGAGTCTTTTAGATTTGTGATGAATAAAAACATTTTTGGTAACATTTCTGTGTCCATTGTGAGTGTTGCTGTGACAGAAAACCAAGGCATCTTCAGAATATTATTTTGGTTATCGCTCAAGTCTACCAGCTAATACACTGCCACATTTAGGCCAAATCAGTAAGGACAATTCCACAAAATATCCTTAAAATTGCAAATCTTGTTGCAGAACAGAGGCTCCTAAAAGTGTCTGTGTGATGTATGAAATATAAACACTTTGTGTGCAAATGTGCAAATTAGCACGCACTGCAGCTAATTTCAATTGTTCCAGTTAATAAAAGCTTTTTAAAGCACTCTGACGTACCTGAAATGGTTGACCACATTGGTCATACTGAGGAAAGACAGGACAAATGAACCGGGCCGGCGGTCACTCTCCCTGATGAGGTAGCTGCCGGGGGTCCGGGCCTGGCGTAAACGCTCCTCTGCAATGGTTCGGTCTAGTTTGCCATGGTACCACCTGAAGACAACAAACAACAGAATGAATAAAGGAAGAAAAAAAACATAACACTGATAAATTACTACTTGTGAATGGAAGAATAGAGCACATAAAACCCTTAAAGTGTAAATGCTGGAGCTATTCTTTGAGTTTTAACCACCAAATGTTAAAAGTTTGACATGTTTTTCTATTATTTTTTGACAACTTGCTCTTCTAAAAATAGGTCAAATAAACTAAAAAAAAAAAAAAAAAAGAGTCTTGCAGTAAGAGAATGAGGTGCAGCAGCAGCTCTTTTCACAAGAGACCTAAATGGCTTCCATTTGGTTTAGGGAGCACAGGTCTGTGCTTGTAAAGAAAACATGATAAAATATGCTTTCAACCATTAGGCTGCTGATAGTGTGCTGAAAAAGAAAGCACATCCAGCAGGAAAGCTGCTTGATATGCTTTCTTTTTTAATGACTTTCATATCATTAAAATGAGAAACAATGCAGTTGTACAGAACAAGAATACACAGAAATAGCATCAACATGTTGATGTTAGAAGGAAAATTTTAAAAAGTAAACAGGCTAGATTTTAGTGACAACTGTATTACACACACAAGCACCCCCACACACACACACATTACCTAGAAGTAGGCCAAGAAAGACTCAAACAACCTCCAGATGCAACAACCAAAACTGATAAAATACAACATGAAAAACAAGACTCGGTTGTGATTGCTTCTGCTTCAAGCCAATCTTGGTAATCTATGTTGAGCAAGACATGCAGGGTTCAACACTGCATTGATGTGACTTGACAGGAAGATGCTCAACTTTAACAAGCTGCTCAGGTTTCTGCTTTTCTGCTCTATTTCCAGGTTCAATTCCTGCTGCTGATGTGAAGTAACCAATTAGACTTTTACAGTAATATCAGAACATGTATAACTGTTAAAAACACAAGCAACGCTGGGTCCTTGCCCTTTTCCATTAGGTTTACAGCCCAGTTTTCTAGTAAGAGGTTGGTGCAAACACAGCTGCAAATTCCACTGTTACTTGCTGATGTATGAGTAAGAATTGTATTAGCCATGTAGGATCAGGTCAACCCAACACAATTTCTAAACCATCTCCACCAAATGAAAAAGTTTAAAATGCATTAGAAGTTAGCTGGTGACAAGAAAAGTCGATCACTAACTCAAGGCTGAATACTAGAAGAAAAAAAAACTAAGCATGATTGAAATTAGTCATGGTGTGATATTAACAATAACCTTTTTTATGAACTATTTGCAAATCCCAAAAACCCTCCGTGCCATTTGGAGTGTTACTTTTGCCATCTGAACTGCTTTTCCTCTTTTGGCTCCATGACAGCTTAAGGAAATGTTGCATTCATGCTTCAAATTATTACGGCCTACTGTTAGTGGTCACTAAAAGACGAAGCAGTTGCTAGTATTGTTGTCTCAAAACTAGAATTTCCTCTTTAAGTAAAATAACATTGTCACATGTACTTAAGTGTGTTGTTTAAACTTGTTCATATGTTACTATAAAATCTTTAACAAAAAACATTTACCAGGTTTATGTTTCAAAGACTTATTAGAGGAAAGTTTGTGATTTGTTGAACTGCCTTTCTGGTTGTAAAAAGTGTTTTGTGTATTTTTTTTGTCTGTGTGTTTATTTTGCTTTCCTGGATGGCAACTTTGGTGTTGACTTTTCCAGTGACTTTGCCCACTGTTGCTGCAAACACATCAGAAAAGACATTATATTTGTTTAACAACCAACCTTAAATAGTTGTTGTTTAAACTTAAGCACATGA
Source organism: Xiphophorus hellerii (assembly GCF_003331165.1). Lineage (NCBI taxonomy): Eukaryota > Metazoa > Chordata > Actinopteri > Cyprinodontiformes > Poeciliidae > Xiphophorus > Xiphophorus hellerii. Next base: position 19,174,510 of record NC_045683.1, on the reverse strand, counting down.
TACTGTGAAATCTTTAACAAAAACCTTTTGAAAGTTTGGAATGCAGCGCAACTTAAGGGTAAAACACTGTATGTGCATCAAAAATAAAGCTTTACTAAAATATAGAAATCCAAGTGAGCAGATCGTTGATCAGTACAGTCTGTTTGTGTCCAGTATTTGTGAATGTTGAAAACTGATGTGTGACCACTGCGGTGCAGCGGTCCCGCTCTGTCTGTGCTCTCTGAAACTTAAAGAAAACCCCAACATCAAGCCACACGTCAAAAAGACACCCCTATTATCCCACACTGACGGAAGCTGGTACCAACCGATCTTTTTTGAACCCGCTCCATTCAGAAGCCTCGACACTTCTGATAACACTCTCCAAGGCTGGCACACGTCATTACAACCCCTCTAATGTGGGTTAAAGGTGACAACTTGCGCACATTACTGACCAAATGCAACATGTGCGTTCCCTTTCACCAAACCAGAGTTGGCAAATGGGCTCTGCTGCTCTTGGATTGTAGTAGTGTCACTAATAAGCCCTGCTTCACTCATCCTGCATTCGACCTGATAGCAGATGACGGTGCTGGCAGATTAAGCCAAACCTAACATGATGTTAGGAACAGGCAGTGTGGACATAAACATTTCTGGTATGCGCTAAGAAGAAAAATATATATATTAAGATTTCACCAATCTTTTGACTACAAATATCACAGAGTCTAAAGCCTCATCAGTTTAAAAAGTTGACTACTTCTCTTCATAACTGATATTATAAGCAGTGCAGGCATTCTGCTAAATATTTCATTTCCTATGCCCGCTTTGCCTTTGAAGGGCCACAGTGCTTAAAAAAAAGTGTGTAAAATTTTCTTGCAGACCTGTCGAATAAGAGTAATTTACATGATTTAATAATTGAGAGATGCAACAGGAAGGTACAAAGTGTTAGCATTTTTTCTGCTTTGGAAAACAGACTCCATAATATACAGTATATGAATAGCCTATCCAGCTATTATATGGAAGAAAAAAAAACAGCTCTCAAAAAGCAAGATTTTATTGAAAACATTGCTCTTAGCCAACATATGATGTCACAGGCATATGGAGTCTGAATGTGTGGCACAAAATTATTTAGCTAACAGTTAATTTGTTTTTTCATGACATACATAATGCTTACAACAGTATTGCCGTAATGATAAATTTGCAATCCATGGCATTGGGGGAAGCAAATTTTTACCTATTTAATGCCTGCAAGGAAAAAGAAGCAAACATGCAAAGTAACAGGACCAAGTAAGAAGCTCCAAGCCGAACAAGCATTCATCCACAGTGAAAGCAATGGAAGATTAGCTGTGTCATTGGCACACCGTCTCAACCAGTGATCATCCTAGACGGCGGTAATAAGAGACACCCATCAACACATGTTCAGACACTGAACAGCACAGTCATGACAGGCTTGTAATAAACATCCTGATACAATTTCACAGAACACCACACAGATCTTCATGACCTGGAAAGTTAATTTGTAAACTAAACGGACTATAAACCTCAACCATGAAGTTTGCAGTATATAGTTCTACCATCCGTTTCAGGAATGGGCAGTCATGTCAGCACATGTGTAGCAAGGAGAGCAGAAATATCTTGGCTCTGCTGAGTAAAGCTGAGCCAGCTTTTCAGCAAGTAATTCCCCGATGGTCAACAAAAGATAGGAATAAACTCCAATTTAAATAGCTAGCAGAATGCTTTTTGGGGTTTTTTTATGCGAGAATGAAATTCTGTTTTAATGCAACTATTCCATTAACTACACAAGATTCTTAGTTATAGATGTAGTGTTTGATTCCATTTCTTGCCAGTAAACAAACAACAGGAAGACAATTGAATACTATGTTATCTGTGTAAAAAATAAAATCACAATATGTGATTTTACAAATGCCTCCTGACCAGCCTCACCCCCTTCCCAACACACACACAAACGACAACAAGTTGAAAATAATCCAATATAGATATGCTAAAAAATATCAGCTGATATGGTTAATATTAATATACCGTGCATCCTTAATATTTACAATCACTTAGAAGTTTGTGGAGGAGCTGAGAGCACCTTATTAGTACGAAAATGTTACACAGTAAAAGAAGTTAGAAAACAAAATTATTTTGTCAATGGTGTAACTGCAGAAATTGTTATGGTCTACTAAGGTAGCGTATATAACTAATATTTTTTG